>NC_057806.1:229522317-229781957 GCF_018294505.1 Triticum aestivum | reverse complement strand
GTTGCTTGTCCCTCTTTGGGGAGCCCTGCCCCCTCAAGTTGAAAGGACCAGCTCGGCACTTGTCGTGGAATTGTCACGGCAAATGTCCTAGTGTAAGGACTTAGTCGCGAGGCCAACGCATCTATGTGGTAGCTTGAAGGGGTTGAGCGGAATCGAGAGACGCAACACACAAGACGAGGATTTAGACAGCTTTGGGCCCCGGGAAACATCATCCGATAATAACCCTACGTGCTGTTTGTGGCTAGGTCTCATTATGATCATGAGGGAGTCACTGTAAGCCGGCTCTCCTCTTTGTGTCTAGCCCTAGATATTGTTTCTTGTTGCTTGTCCCTCTTTGGGGAGCCCTGCCCCTCCTTATATAAGTTAGAGGGGCGGGTTACATGTGGAGTCCTAGTAGGACTAGGATTAATCTATCTTCTCTTACAAGTTGATTACAAGTCCGGGTCTTGCTTCCTCGTAAAGGAGATATTCCTCATGCCTTCTGTCTTAAGCCGGCCTACCATAACGTAGCCGGCCTTCTGGGCCTTGAGCCTCTTGGGCCCCCGGGTCTTGTCGCTCCTTTGATCCGCTGGCCAGGTCACCCATAAGTCGCCAGGCTCCGGCGGGTCACTTAGTGAGTCGTCCAGGCAGGGCGGGTCATTAGTGAGTCGCCAAGTCCGGCCGGGTTATACATTGGGCCGGGTCATACCGCGGGGTATATCCCCGACAGCACTGGCTGAAGAGCCTCCCTGAAAACTCAATTGGAAGTTGGGAAGAGCTTGAAGATGCTTTTAGGGCTAATTTTCAAGGGACCTATGTCCGCCCTCCGGATGCAGACGATTTAAGTCATATAATTCAACAGCCTGGAGAGTCAGCCTGAAAGCTTTGTAACAGATTCCTCACTAAGAAGAATCAAATTATCGACTGCCCGGACGCCGAAGCCTTAGCGGCTTTGAAACACAGTGTCCGGGACGAATGGCTCGCCAGACACCTCGGCCAGGAAAAGCCGAGGACAATGGCAGCCCTAACAAGCCTTGTGACCCGCTTTTGCACGGGCGAAGACAGTTGGCTGGCCCATAGCGGCACCAGCAACCCGGGCACATCCGAAGTCAGGGATGGCAATGGGAAACCGCGACACAATAAAAGCAAGCACCAAAACAATGAAGACAGCCCAGACAAAATGGCAGTAAACGCTGGATTCAGGAGCTCTCGACCCGGTCAATGGAAAAAGCCATTTAAAGGCAGCAGAGATGGACCGTCCAGCCTAAACAAGATTCTAGACAGATTATGTCAGATTCATGGCACCTCCGACAAACCCACAAATCACACCAACAGAGAATTCTGGGTCTTCAAGCAGGCCGGCAAGCTAAACGCCGAACACAAGGGGAGGGAGACACCAAGCGAAGACGAGGATGAGCCTCGCCAGCCGAACACTGGGGGACAGAAAAAATTCCCACCAGAGGTCAAAACAGTGAACATGATTTACGCAACTCACATACCGAAGAGGAGGCACCAGCGCGTACCCCGAGACATATACGCCGTGGAGCACGTCACCCCCAAGTTCAACCCTTGGTCGGCCCGCCCGATCACTTTTGATCACAGGGATCACCCGACTAGTATCCGGCACGGATGATGGGCTGCCTTGGTGCTAGACCCAATAATTGACGGATACCACCTCACCCGAGTCCTTATGGACGGCGGCAATAGTCTTAGTCTGATATATCAGGACACCGTCCGTAAAATGGTGTCACACCCTAGCTAGTCATGCATTAGAGTGTTGCATCATGTCTACTCATTCATCAGAAACTTGAAATGGGGATGACAGAACCCCCAGTCCCCTCTGAAACCAACTAGGGTTACTAAAATAATTTTTCAATGAACCTGAAATGCCCTTCTAAAATGCCCATCATTTTTGTCTTGGTTCAGAACCTCTGCCAAAAATGGTGCACATTTTCCTAGGCCATCCTAGGGTTTTTGAATTAAATCATGAATATTTGAATTTGGGCATTTAAAATAATATAAAATATTTAAATGCTCAAATATCTCCAAACTAAAATGTTTCATGTTGGAAATAATCCAACTATGGGCCAGGAATAGTTTGGTGATTTTTGAAGTTGCCTAGGTATTTTATTTAATTCAACAAAGTTGCAGATATATTAAATAAAATAGAAAACAGAAGAAAAAGGGAAAAACTTACCTGGGCTCCTCCCTGTGCGGCCCAGCCAGCTGGCCGGCCCAGCCAGCAACCGACCCAGCCCAGCACTGTAGCCCTCCGTCGTCTTCCTCCCCTCGCCCCGAAGCTGCTGCGTGCTCGCGCGCGCACGGCCGCGCGGCCACCTCCTGCTTGCCGACGACCTCCTGGCCGCGTGGACGACGCCCGCAGCCCGTCCCGATCCCCCCTGCTCTCTCTCACTCTCCCCGGCTCTTTCCTTCCTCTCCCTCGCTCTCTCTCTCACGGCCGAACACCACCGTCGCCGCCGTTCGCCACAGCAGCCATCTCCGGCCACCCCTCGCTCCCCCGACTAGCTCAGAAGCTCCGCCACAACTCCCTCTTCCTCCCCACCGCTCCACGGGTCCCCGGAAGCCCTGCATCGCCGCCACGTCGCCGTTCCCCTCTTCGGCTCCGATCATCGTTGCCGTCGAATTCGTCGTCTCCGGCACGTCCCCGAGCCCGCTTCGACGCCCACTGCAACCGCGGTGAGCTACGCCACCGTTTCCCCCTCTTCTCCCCCTCGTTCCCTCACCATAGCCTCCTCCCCACCACGGCCGAACCTCCGCCGTCGCTGAGCTCACCGTCGACGCAGCTCCGGTGACCATTTGGTCACCCCGGCGAGTCCAACGAGTTCGCAAGACCCCGTAGAGCATCCCTAGCGCCTCGCTTCGCTCGACTTCGAGCTCCAACCCCGTTCCCGTGCACGACCGAACCCCGGCGGCCGCAGCCGAGCTCGCCGCCGTCGACTCCGGCCACCCCGACCCCAACGGACTCCGCCAAGAGCTGCGGGTTGTCCTCAGCTCCACTCCGGTGGTCTCTGCGGTCCGTTTGGTGGCCGAAATGACCAAAACCACTTCCGCCGCCGCGTCGGGCTCGCCGGCGACTAAACGCCGGCAGCCGACTTTGACTTTGACCACGGGTGGGCCCTGGTTGACTCCCCTGAGTCAATGACAGGTGGGGCCCAGCCCTGTTAATTAAGCAGGATTAGTTTTAATTAAATTTTAATTAAATTAATCACCCTGACATGCGGGACCCACTGTCAGGTTTGAGCCAGACCTGTTCCGTTGACCTGCTGACGTCACACTGACGTCAGGCTGATGCAGTAATTGATTTTCTGGATTTAAATTAAATCAGGAAATTCCAGAATATTAATTAAACTTCAAAAATTCATAACTTTTATTCTGTAACTCCAAATTGGACAAATTATATATGAAAAATGATCAGAAAAATCCAATCTATCCATCTGTACTATTTTCATGCATGATCAAACAAGTTAAATTGATGTTTTAAGCAGAATAAGGAAAAGCACTTAAAGAGGCCATGTTTGAGTTTGAAATTTGAATCCTTGATTCAAATTTGTTCAAACCCCTCTGGTTTTAGTTGCATTAGCCCAACACACTCATATTGCCATGTTTCATGCATGCATCATATTGTTGCACATTGTTTGGTGATGCTTGTGTATCGATGTCCTTTGCGACAGGTTCTGTCTCCGAGGAGTATCGTGATTACCCTAACGAAGAATCATATCCGAGCATCGAACCATCAGGCAAGCAACCAACCATTTGATCATATCGATACAATCCCATGTTCTCGCTCCTGCTCTCTTTTACTGCATTAAGACAACGCGATTCAAACTGCTGTGTGCTACGGTAGTTGAACCCATTTCCTCTGCATGACCTGTCATTGCCACAGTAACTAGATGAAACCCACTAGCATGTGTAGGAGTTGATTGAGCCATGTGTATGTGTTGTTCCTACCTTGCTATGCCTGCTATGCTTAGAGTCGTGTCAGGTCTGGTTCATCTGGGTGATGGGCTAGAGTGAAATGATTATGTCGGTAATGAGAGTGGTGTGGTGAACACGATTTGGTAAAGGTATCGATGAGAGGCCATGTAGGAGTACATGGTGGGTTGTTTCATTGAAGCCGACCTTAAGCACTGAGATCTGTATGTGTGATTTAAGATACAGCTACTACCATGCATTGGGCCCTGAAATATGACCCCGCTCGACTTCTTATTCACCCTAGCTCTCTGTCCAGGAGTTGCAAGTAGTTTCTGGTGTTTGTAGCCTACTAGAGGCCGTGGACAGCGCTGACCGTAGGGGTGGGCTGTGATGCGGTAGGTACGTGGCCGGGTGTACCGAATACCCGTTAGGTATCTCGGGAACCCTGTTCACATCGTTCGGGGCCGTATGGGAAACCTCGGCCGAACTCCCTGCGGATGGAACCTGAATAGGCGATAAACCTGGACTAGAGGCTTAAGTGTTTAGGTAGGTCGTGGTCTACACCCACGTCGGCTTTCGCTTGAAGTCTGCCGAGCACATGTCGTGTGCAGACGCTAAGTGGTGGAAACATGTATGAAGAAGTACACCCCTGCAGGGTTATCATGATCTATTCGAATAGCCGCGTCCGCGGTAAAGGACTACTTGGTTGCCTATACAGTTCATAGACAAGTAAATGGAAACTACTAAAAGCCTCAAGATAAGTGTGAGTGCCGAGGATGGCTCTTCCGTAGGAAGACGGAGGTGGATCCTCGGTAGTGTATTGAAGTGGTGAGTAGTGGACTCGTGTGCGCAAAACATTTCAAGTTGGAGTATCGTAGGATAGTCTAGCCAAGAGTCAAAGCTGGCTTGCTGCAATAACTCCACCAACCATTCTTGATACTATGCATGTATGTAGAATCTGATGTAAGTCTTGCTGAGTACCTTTGTACTCATGTTGCTATAATTTACATTTCTTTACAGAAGACGCTGCAACCCCTTCTGATGGGTTCTATGTAGACGTTGACATCAACGAGTAGGCTAAAGACCCAGGTGGTGACCCTGAGCTTGTGATGGACCACGTAGTATAGTTAGGCTTCCAAGCCTCTTTTATTTTACTAGTTGTCTGTACCCAGACAATGTACTTCCGCTGCTGGTTTGTATGACTGTATGACTTGTATGTTGGGTCGTGAGACCCGTACCTTTGTGTATGATATGTATGGCTCCCTGAGCCTTAAATAAAGTGCTTGTGTCATAGAGTCATGTTGTGATGCTTCGTTGTATTTACACATATCGAGCATATTGTGTGTATGATTGAAATGCTTGGTATGTGTGGGATCTGACTATCTAGTTGTTTATCTTTAGTAGCCTCTCTTACCGGGAAATGTCTCCTAGTGTTACCGCTGAGCCATGGTAGCTTGCTACTGCTCTGGAACACTTAGGCTGGCCGGCATGTGTCCTTCTTCGTTCCTGTGTCTGTCCCTTCGGGGAAATGTCACGCTTTGAGTACCGGAGTCCTGTTAGCCCGCTACAGCCCGGTTTACCGGAGTCCTGCTAGCCCAGTGCTACAGCCTGGACCCACTTGTTGATGACCGACACGTTCGAAGCTGGGTCATGGATGCCTGTCCCTGTAAGTCTATGCCACTTTGGGTTTACGACTAGTCATGTCAGCCCGGGCTCTTTATCATATGGATGCTAGCGACACTATCATATACGTGAGCCAAAAGGCGCAAACGGTCCCGGGAAAAGGTAAGACGACACCCGTGGGGATACCGTGCGTGAGGCAGCAAAGTGATATGAGGTGTTACCAGCTAGATCGATGTGACATCGAGTCGGGGTCCTGACAGCGTTGGCATCAGAGCCGGACTGCCTGTAGGTTCTCCAAGCCAAACTGGTCGATGTTGAGTCTAGAAATTCTTTAGTTATATGTAGGGGAATTGTTTGTGGGTTGGAACGTAAGGCTCTTTTTACTTCTTATACCTTATGATATTCTGATCTGAGTCAGTCCATTCTTCCACCGGGGTTAAGGAATTAGGATCTATTCTCTCTATCAGGATCACGTGTTACTAATCAGTAGTACCTTATAAGTTTGATGGATACAAGCCTAGTTCAGTTCTACTACCACATTATGTTGCCAGAATGGTTCCAGAACTTTGATATGATGATGTTGAGTGTGTACGAAATCCTTTGTCAAATGTCTCAAAATCCTTTTTGAGCATTTACAGCTGTTATGCTGCCGAAATTTTGCTAGAAATTCTAATGCCTTTGCATTATGATTATGCTTTCAGATGGCCACTCGCGACCTTAATCAAGTGGTTCGCCTGACTCGATGCCTAGATGTACCCGGCCATACTGCAAGTTGGTCAGGGTAATGACTGAGGCTGGATACCGCTGGTATCCTGAGTACACGGTCGAAGAGCAATTCCGGGACTTCAACCAAAGCCAGTATCTCTGCACTGTCAGGATATTTCCATCTTATCCTGGATCTACCGAGCCTCTTCACTGTTCCTATGGACTCGGGGTTACTATTGAGATGGCTGTGCAGGACGCCGCCTACTCTATGATGACCATTATGCGAGTCAGATCTGGTTTATTTCGGGACTCTGATTTCCGGTATATGCCAGGATCACTTCCGGGAGCACAAGGGTATCTCCAGGCTATCTATGCTGACTCCACTCAGGAGGATTCACGGACTCGCACCACTGCTGAGATGCTCGAGGATAAGGACCGTGAAAATCGAGCCTTAAGGTTAGAGCTTTTCAATACCCGTGCTGACCACTGGGCCACTTTGACTCGGTTCGCACCGGCGGTACAAGCTGGATATTCGGATATGCGCGATCTCTATCCTGTGAGATCCGCTCTACCAGACGTGATGGTTTGGCATGATGTAGGAGGCATCACCCCACCTCGCGGTCCCCGCAGGCCACCGTCTGTTGGTCCAAGGCCTCATCCTAGCCCCTATGGTCCACAAGCTCCGCGAGACCGTCTGTTTCCGGATGATCATGTTGAACTTCCAGGCTATGGAGGTGACTTCTACGAGGACTACTACGGATCGGTCTGAGTAGTGGTAGTATCACTAGTTCGCACTAGCCGTGTCGTCTATCGTCCTGCGTGACTCGTGGGATATGACTTAGTTTGTACTCTTTCCGGAGGTGTAGAAAAATAATGTATAGGAGCTTGGAATGCCTCCGATGAGATGTAATCCTTTTTCTCACCGTAATAGTACTTTGTTTGGTCTTGTACTAAACCTTGTATGGTGTGTATGACGATGGAATAAAAGAAGCAGTTTCTGTATCTACCATGTCATACGGATGATCATCTTGCATTCCGAGTTATTCCTTACCTTATGTATCCTATGTCGGAATTTTATCATTCTGACTAAATCATTGTCTTGTTTACCTAGGATGGTCAACACGCGCGCTAACCCTGCTTCCCAAGAGCAGGCCGAGGGCAGTGAGGGCAGGAATGAAAATCTGCCTCATCCTCCTTCACTAGCCGAGGTTATGATGGAAGCTGAGAGAAACAAGCGGGAGACTAACCGTTTGTTGGAGCGTATTGAACAGAATACAGCACACCATCAGAGGGCTAACGTGGTGTCACTCAGTGATTTTATCAAACTGCATCCACCCACGTTCCACCACTCCGTCGAGCCTCTCGACGCTGATGACTGGCTTCGCAGTATCTCTCACAAGCTGCGTTCCGCGCTGGTAGCGGAGGCTGACAAGGTCACCTTTGCTGCATATCATCTTGAAGGCCCCGCCAGTCTATGGTGGGAGAATTATGGAGCTATGCGCCCAGCGGGCCATGTCACCACTTGGGCTGAGTTCAGCGAGGCTTTCCGTGAACATCACATTCCGGAGGGTCTCATGGACCGTAAACGTGAGGAATTCTGCAATTTCACCCAAGGCCGACTTTCTGTGGATGTCTATAGCAGGGAGTTTGGTAATCTCGCACGATATGCAACTGAGGAAGTTTCTACTGACGCCAAGAAGCAAGCAAGGTTCCGTAAGGGCCTTAGTCCTGAGCTTCGCCGCGACCTCCGTCTGCATGAGTGCACATCTTTTTCGAAACTTGTCAACAAAGCCATCAGTGCTGAAACTGGTCAGACTGACTATGACGCAACACGCAAGCATGGACGTGACATGGGTTCCTCATCCGGTGCTGGTCCTCAGAAGCGCCGCGTGTGGGTGCCCAACACCGCTCTGCCACCCAGATTCACACCGAGGCCATCTTTCCAGGCGCCTCGCCCTGTTCAACAGTCTGCACCGGCCAAGCCCTATGGGGGTCCAACCAATAATGCTCCTCCACGTACCAGTTCCGTGACTTGTTTCAAGTGTGGGGAATCTGGTCACTATATGCGTGAGTGTCCCCAGACCAACCCCAATCAATCTGCTAAAGCTGTTGGCCGTGGCAAGCCGACAGGGAAGGTGTTTCATGCTAAACCGGTCACCGCTTCACGTGGCCATGTCAACTGTATCTCTGCCGAAGAAGCTCAAGAGGACCCCAACGTCGTTCTCGGTACGCTTCTTGTTAACTGCCACCCGGCATCTGTTCTTTTCGATACAGGAGCCTCTCATTCTTTTATATCTGAAAATTATGCTCATTTGCATAACGTTGCATTCTGTGACTTGCCATCCACTATGGAAATCTCTACCCCTGGGTCTAGATGGCAGACCTCTAGGGTAAGTTATGGAAATGAGATCCAAGTCGACAGACTTGTTTTCCTTGCATCTTTGATAGCCCTTAAATCTTCGGATATTAATATCATTTTGGGTATGGACTGGATGTCAGCTCATCAAGCCAAAATTGATTGCTTCTCTAGGACTGTTCAACTCACCCATCCTTCGGGGAAGATAGTTAATGTCTTGACCCGAATAGCCAAGCGACAATTATATTCTCTTAACGCCAGCCCTTTGCCAGACCTTGAGGATGTTCCGGTAGTCCGTGACTTTCCGGATGTCTTTCCAGAGGAATTGCCAGGTGTTCCACCTGACAGGGATGTTGAGTTCGTAATAGACCTCATCCCCAGAACCGTTCCGATTGCTAGAAGACCCTATAAGATGGCACCCCTAGAACTAGCCGAGCTTAAGAAACAACTCGATGAGTACTTGAAAAAGGGTTTCATCCGACCTAGTTCATCTCCGTGGGCTTGCCCCGTCCTATTCGTCAAGAAGAAGGATGGTACGGACCGGATGGTTGTAGATTACCGACCTGTCAATTTGGTCACAATCAAGAACAAATATCCACTTCCCAGGATCAACGATCTGTATGATCAGCTCGCTGGATCCTCAGTCTTCTCCAAGATGGATTTGAGGTTGGGCTACCATCAAATCAAAATCAGAAACGGGGACATTCCTAAAACGGCCTTTGTTACTCGTTATGGCCAATACGAGTACACCGTCATGTCCTTCGGTTTAACCAACGCTCCAGCCACCTTTTCTCGGTTAATGAACTCAATCTTCATGGAGTATTTGGATAAGTTCGTCGTAGTTTATCTCGATGATATACTCATCTACTCCAAGAACGAGGAAGAACATGCCGAACATCTAAGGCTAGTGTTGCAAAAACTTCGAGAGCATCGCCTTTATGCCAAATTTTCTAAATGTGAATTCTGGTTGCCAGAAGTGACCTATCTGGGTCATGTAATATCTGGTAAAGGTATTGCTGTTAACCCTGAGCGAGTTCAAGCCGTCCTTAATTGGACTCCACCCGAATCGGTCAAGCAAGTTCGGAGTTTTCTAGGCTTAGCGAGCTATTGCCGTCGCTTTGTCGAGAACTTCTCCAAAGTTGCCAAACCTCTAACCGAACTCCTCAAGAAAGATAAGAAGTTCGAATGGACTCCACAATGTGAGCACAGCTTTCAGGAACTGAAAAGACGCCTGACCTCTGCTCCCGTGCTGGTACCGCCAGACTTCTCCAAGGACTTTGTTATCTACTGCGACGCCTCGCGATAAGGACTAGGTTGCATTCTCATGCAAGATCGACACGTAATTGCTTACGCTTCACGGCAATTGCACCCACATGAGGAGAATTATCCTACTCATGATCTAGAGCTTGCAGCCGTAGTCTATGCACTTAAGACCTGGCGACATTACCTCCTCGGTAATCGTTGCGAAATATTCACTGATCACCAAAGTCTGAAGTACATTTTCACCCAACCGGATCTGAATCTCAGGCAAAGACGTTGGGTTGAATTGATTACAGACTTCGATTTAGGAATAACCTACACCCCAGGGAAAGCCAACGTCATGGCTGATGCGCTAAGTCGTAAATCTTATTGTAACAACCTGATGTTACAACAAAGTCAACCGCTTCTCCATGAGGAATTTCGGAAGCTTAACCTTCACATTGTTCCTCAAGGTTTTCTTTCCACCTTGGTAGCAAAACCTACTCTTACGGATCAAATCATCGCTGCCCAAAAGCGAGATAAGGGAATATCTAAAATCAAAGAGAACATTGCTAGCGGAGGTGCTAGCTGTTTCTCCACAAATGATCATGGTGTTGTGTACTTCGAGAACCGTCTAGTGGTTCCCAAGAACCAGCATCTACGGCAGCTGATCCTTAAGGAGGCTCATGAATCTCCTCTCACCATTCATCTCGGTAGTACTAAGATGTATCAGGACCTACGCCAGAGGTTCTGGTGGACTAGGATGAAAAGAGAAATTGCTCAGTATATTGCTAATTGCGACGTCTGTCGTCGTGTAAAAGCAGAGCATCAACGGCCTGCTGGCACCCTTCAACCCTTAGCTATTCCTGAATGGAAATGGGATAAAATTAGTATGGATTTTATTACCGGTTTTCCCAGGACCAAGAGAGGGAATAATGCTATTTTCGTCGTGGTCGATCGTCTTTCCAAAGTAGCTCATTTCTTACCAGTTCGTGAGAGTATAACCGCTAGTCAACTGGCAGACTTGTACATCTCCCGAATAGTGTCTCTCCATGGTGTTCGTTTGGAAATTAACTCGGATCGAGGAAGTCTTTTCACCTCTCGATTTTGGGAAAGTTTCCAAAATGCTATGGGAACCCGTCTCTCCTTTAGCACCGCTTTCCACCCTCAGTCGAGTGGTCAAGTGGAACGCGTCAATCAGATTCTAGAAGACATGCTCCGAGCCTCTGTTATCTCCTTCGGAATGGACTGGGAGAAGTGTCTTCCATTTGCCGAATTCGCTTACAACAACAGCTATCAATCTAGCTTGGGTAAAGCCCCTTTTGAAGTTCTCTATGGACGACGATGTCGAACACCCCTTAACTGGTCAGAGACCGGGGAAAGACAATTCTTTGGCCCGGACATGATTCAGGAAGCAGAAGATCAAGTTCGTATCGTTCGTGAAAAGTTGAAAACAGCCCAATCTCGTCAAAAGAGTCAATATGACCGAAAACATAGGGCTATGACTTTCGAGGTTGACGAGAAGGCTTACCTTCGGGTCACCCCTCTGAAGGGAACCCATCGTTTCGGTATCAAAGGCAAATTGGATCCTCGTTACATTGGACCTTTTCGCATTCTTGCCAAACGAGGAGAAGTTGCCTACCAGTTGGAACTACCTCCGCATCTCTCCAGAGTTCACGATGTCTTCCACGTTTCTCAACTCAGGCGTTGCTTCTCGGATCCTATCCGTGAAGTGGACCACGAAACGCTTGATCTCCAAGATGATCTTACATATCGAGAGTACCCCATTCGTATCCTCGATCAAGCCGAACGTACCACGCGACGTCATAATATCAAGTTTCTCAAGGTTCAATGGTCGCATCATTCTGAGGATGAAGCAACTTGGGAAAGGGAGGATCGTCTTCGACTCGAGTATCCCGCCTTCTTCCCGGAGGAACCCAAATCTCGGGACGAGATTCTTTTGAGTGGGGTGAGTTGTCACACCCTAGCTAGTCATGCATTAGAGTGTTGCATCATGTTTACTCATTCATCAGAAACTTGAAATGGGGATGACAGAACCCCCAGTCCCCTCTGAAACCAACTAGGGTTACTAAAATAATTTTTCAATGAACCTGAAATGCCCTTCTAAAATGCCCATCATTTTTGTCTTGGTTCAGAACCTCTGCCAAAAATGGTGCACATTTTCCTAGGCCATCCTAGGGTTTTTGAATTAAATCATGAATATTTGAATTTGGGCATTTAAAATAATATAAAATATTTAAATGCTCAAATATCTCCAAACTAAAATGTTTCATGTTGGAAATAATCCAACTATGGGCCAGGAATAGTTTGGTGATTTTTGAAGTTGCCTAGGTATTTTATTTAATTCAACAAAGTTGCAGATATATTAAATAAAACAGAAAACAGAAGAAAAAGGGAAAAACTTACCTGGGCTCCTCCCTGTGCGGCCCAGCCAGCTGGCCGGCCCAGCCAGCAACCGACCCAGCCCAGCACTGTAGCCCTCCGTCGTCTTCCTCCCCTCGCCCCGAAGCTGCTGCGTGCTCGCGCGCGCACGGCCGCGCGACCACCTCCTGCTTGCCGACGACCTCCTCGCCGCGTGGACGACGCCCGCAGCCCGTCCCGATCCCCCCTGCTCTCTCTCACTCTCCCCGGCTCTTTCCTTCCTCTCCCTCGCTCTCTCTCTCTCACGGCCGAACACCACCGTCGCCGCCGTTCGCCACAGCAGCCATCTCCGGCCACCCCTCGCTCCCCCGACTAGCTCAGAAGCTCCGCCACAACTCCCTCTTCCTCCCCACCGCTCCACGGGTCCCCGGAAGCCCTGCATCGCCGCCACGTCGCCGTTCCCCTCTTCGGCTCCGATCATCGTCGCCGTCGAATTCGTCGTCTTCGGCACGTCCCCGAGCCCGCTTCGACGCCCACTGCAACCGCGGTGAGCTACGCCACCGTTTCCCCCTCTTCTCCCCCTCGTTCCCTCACCATAGCCTCCTCCCCACCACGGCCGAACCTCCGCCGTCGCTGAGCTCGCCGTCGACGCAGCTCCGGTGACCATTTGGTCACCCCGGCGAGTCCAACGAGTTCGCAAGACCCCGTAGAGCATCCCTAGCGCCTCGCTTCGCTCGACTTCGAGCTCCAACCCCGTTCCCGTGCACGACCGAACCCCGGCGGCCGCAGCCGAGCTCGCCGCCGTCGACTCCGGCCACCCCGACCCCAACGGACTCCGCCAGGAGCTGTGGGTTGTCCTCAGCTCCACTCCGGTGGTCTCCGCGGTCCGTTTGGTGGCCGAAATGACCAAAACCACTTCCGCCGCCGCGTCGGGCTCGCCGGCGACTAAACGCCGGCAGCCGACTTTGACTTTGACCACGGGTGGGCCCTGGTTGACTCCCCTGAGTCAATGACAGGTGGGGCCCAGCCCTGTTAATTAAGCAGGATTAGTTTTAATTAAATTTTAATTAAATTAATCACCCTGACATGCGGGACCCACTGTCAGGTTTGACCCAGACCTGTTCCGTTGACCTGCTGACGTCACACTGACGTCAGGCTGACGCAGTAATTGATTTTCTGGATTTAAATTAAATCAGGAAATTCCAGAATATTAATTAAACTTCAAAAATTCATAACTTTTATTCTGTAACTCCAAATTGGACAAATTATATATGAAAAATGATCAGAAAAATCCAATCTATCCATCTGTACTATTTTCATGCATGATCAAACAAGTTAAATTGATGTTTTAAGCAGAATAAGGAAAAGCACTTAAAGAGGCCATGTTTGAGTTTGAAATTTGAATCCTTGATTCAAATTTGTTCAAACCCCTCTGGTTTTAGTTGCATTAGCCCAACACACTCATATTGCCATGTTTCATGCATGCATCATATTGTTGCACATTGTTTGGTGATGCTTGTGTATCGATGTCCTTTGCGACAGGTTCTGTCTCCGAGGAGTATCGTGATTACCCTAACGAAGAATCATATCTGAGCATCGAACCATCAGGCAAGCAACCAACCATTTGATCATATCGATACAATCCCATGTTCTCGCTCCTGCTCTCTTTTACTGCATTAAGACAACGCGATTCAAACTGCTGTGTGCTATGGTAGTTGAACCCATTTCCTCTGCATGACCTGTCATTGCCACAGTAACTAGATGAAACCCACTAGCATGTGTAGGAGTTGATTGAGCCATGTGTATGTGTTGTTCCTACCTTGCTATGCCTGCTATGCTTAGAGTCGTGTCAGGTCTGGTTCATCTGGGTGATGGGCTAGAGTGAAATGATTATGTCGGTAATGAGAGTGGTGTGGTGAACACGATTTGGTAAAGGTATCGATGAGAGGCCATGTAGGAGTATATGGTGGGTTGTTTCATTGAAGCCGACCTTAAGCACTGAGATCTGTATGTGTGATTTAAGATACAGCTACTACCATGCATTGGGCCCTGAAATATGACCCCGCTCGACTTCTTATTCACCCTAGCTCTCTGTCCAGGAGTTGCAAGTAGTTTCTGGTGTTTGTAGCCTACTGGAGGCCGTGGACAGCGCTGACCGTAGGGGTGGGCTGTGATGCGGTAGGTACGTGGCCGGGTGTACCGAATACCCGTTAGGTATCTCGGGAACCCTGTTCACATCGTTCGGGGCCGTATGGGAAACCTCGGCCGGACTCCCTGCGGATGGAACCTGAATAGGCAATAAACCTGGACTAGAGGCTTAAGTGTTTAGGTAGGTCGTGGTCTACACCCACGTCGGCTTTCGCTTGAAGTCTGCCGAGCACATGTCGTGTGCAGACGCTAAGTGGTGGAAACATGTATGAAGAAGTACACCCCTGCAGGGTTATCATGATCTATTCGAATAGCCGCGTCCGCGGTAAAGGACTACTTGGTTGCCTATACAGTTCATAGACAAGTAAATGGAAACTACTAAAAGCCTCAAGATAAGTGTGAGTGCCGAGGATGGCTCTTCCGTAGGAAGACGGAGGTGGATCCTCGGTAGTGTATTGAAGTGGTGAGTAGTGGACTCGTGTGCGCAAAACATTTCAAGTTGGAGTATCGTAGGATAGTCTAGCCAAGAGTCAAAGCTGGCTTGCTGCAATAACTCCACCAACCATTCTTGATACTATGCATGTATGTAGAATCTGATGTAAGTCTTGCTGAGTACCTTTGTACTCATGTTGCTATAATTTACATTTCTTTACAGAAGACGCTGCAACCCCTTCTGATGGGTTCTATGTAGACGTTGACATCGACGAGTAGGCTAAAGACCCAGGTGGTGACCCTGAGCTTGTGATGGACCACGTAGTATAGTTAGGCTTCCAAGCCTCTTTTATTTTACTAGTTGTCTGTACCCAGACAATGTACTTCCGCTGCTGGTTTGTATGACTGTATGACTTGTATGTTGGGTCGTGAGACCCGTACCTTTGTGTATGATATGTATGGCTCCCTGAGCCTTAAATAAAGTGCTTGTGTCATGGAGTCATGTTGTGATGCTTCGTTGTATTTACACATATCGAGCATATTGTGTGTATGATTGAAATGCTTGGTATGTGTGGGATCTGACTATCTAGTTGTTTATCTTTAGTAGCCTCTCTTACCGGGAAATGTCTCCTAGTGTTACCGCTAAGCCATGGTAGCTTGCTACTGCTCTGGAACACTTAGGCTGGCCGGCATGTGTCCTTCTTCGTTCCTGTGTCTGTCCCTTCGGGGAAATGTCACGCTTTGAGTACCGGAGTCCTGTTAGCCCGCTACAGCCCGGTTTACCGGAGTCCTGCTAGCCCAGTGCTACAGCCCGGACCCACTTGCTGATGACCGACACGTTCGAAGCTGGGTCATGGATGCCTGTCCCTGTAAGTCTGTGCCACTTTGGGTTTACGACTAGTCATGTCAGCCCGGGCTCTTTATCATATGGATGCTAGCGACACTATCATATACGTGAGCCAAAAGGCGCAAACGGTCCCGGGAAAAGGTAAGACGACACCCGTGGGGATACCGTGCGTGAGGCCGCAAAGTGATATGAGGTGTTACCAGCTAGATCGATGTGACATCGAGTCGGGGTCCTGACAAATGGGGATAGACCCGACAAGAATAAGCCAAAGCAATACTACCTTTAAAGGAGTAATACCAGGACCAGAGGCCCGCTGCACGGGCTCTCTAGTACTAGAGGTTGTATTCGGTTCTCCCGACAACTTCCGAAGTGAAAAGTTAACCTTCGACATCGCTCCATTCCGAAGCGGCTATCAAGCACTACTCGGAAGAACGACCTTCGCCCATTTTAATGCAATACCGCATTACGCTTATCTTAAGCTTAAGATGCCCGGTCCACGTGGCATCATCATAGTTAGCGGAAACACAGAGCGTTCCTTACGTGCGAAAGAATGTGTGGCGGCTTTAGCAGTCGAGCACCAAACGGCCTCTCCAAACCAGAATAAATGATCGGTCGTCAAGACCGCGGACACGGCTAGACGAGTCTGGCGCACCACTAGTTGTAACAGCTCAGATAAACCTAAGACTGGGTCGATGGATATACCCCCATAGGTGGTGCTAGGGGCTTCCCGCATGTAAAAAGGACTACGGTTCGGCTTGACCTTATTTAGATTGGATTTTAATGGTTTATTAAGAATAACCAATTTTTCGCATGAAAACTTTCACCCGGGCTTTTCTCTCTTACAGATGATCATCGTGCTACACCCTTCCAGGATACGGCACAACGGAGACACGGGCATAGACATACAGCAGGGCCCCGTTTAAAGGTTTCTTTTTAGATTAAGACCCTGTGTAAACCTTTTTTACTGTCTCTTTTTGCTTCACACCCTCCGGATACTCAACTTAACCAAGAGGGATGCTGGCGTCATTGGCATTTCTTCACGTCAGACTAATGCACGTAGCTGGAAATTCAGGGCTCATTATCGAGGGCGTTACTCAGCCCAGTATATTTTGTAAAGTCTGAATACCTTAGGGAGTGTTCGGCGTCGTGAGTTTGGCCTTATATGCATCAGCTCCGAATCATGTCTTTGGTCAATAGTTGGGTTTGCCCGGCTCCCGTGTTTTGCTACCTTATGTTCCGCTCTATCGGCTAAGGTGGCACCGGGAGAACTACTGGTATTGTGCCTTGGCTCATCTGGATGAGCACCTCAGTAGAGAAATCCGAAAACTGACTGTCATGATAAAGCGCGAGACTAGTCAACCACTCGATGACTCGGCAGAATCTTTGCGATTCCTCTGCATTAATGAAGGGCCGGTTTCCTGGTCATGTATGTACGCGCACCATGTTCGGATGAGCGCAGAAGTACCAGGGGCTATATCGTAGCCCCACCATCAAACTCCTATGGTTAAGTGAAAGTGTTAAAGCTATATAGTCCAATTGCCTTGTTCGCCGCGTTGTCACCTCCTTAAAGGACCAAGACGTTGGGTCAAGTGTGAATACCCACTTTTCCGAACACCCCCGCATTATGTGCATGGGGGCTGAAGCCAACGACTGCAAACTTTCAGGTTATATACATACATAAATGGCCGCACAGGAGGCATCATAATACTTCCAAGCAAAAGTATAAACATAGCCTTTATAATCCAAATAGCATTGTTTTTACAATTGGGATACATGTCACTCGAACATGATACTCTTCGAGCACCGAGCCTCTATTAAACGAGCGCCTTCTAGGACTTCTTCAAAATAGTGCTCGGCCGAGACTTGGCCTACGGTCGGAACCCGGGTTGCAATAGCGGTGGCATCCATCTCTGCCCAGTATGTCTTAACACGGGCAAGAGCCATCCGCGCACCCTCTATGCACGCCGACCTCTTTACAGCGTCAATATGCAACACAGCACCAAGGAATCGTTGCACTAAACCAAAATAACTATTCGGCCTTGGCCCTTCCGGCCAAAGATGATCCACGACAAACCTCATGGCAAGCCCGGACAACCTATGGAGCTCAGCCCACTCGGCCATTGCTCATTTAACAGCAGCGGACGCGTTGGAGCACTGAACTGCGACCAGAACAACTTTTCCACTTCATGATCTTTTCGATCTTTGAAAAATGCAGTCGCATCAGCAGCACTCATTGCCAAGTCCGAATACGCGTCTACAGCACTCCATAATTGATCCAAAGGGGCATACTTTGGATCTCCGGACTTCGTCCGCAACAAAAAGGGCGTCCCAGCCGTGATATCTCTGGCTTGACGGAGCTCCTCCTTCACCGCTCTGATTTTAGAATGGGTTTCCTTGGCTGCTTCCACGGCTTTCTTCAGGTTAGCCGCTCTCGCTTGGCTTTCCTTTTCAAGAAGCTCATATCAGCCGGCGGCATCTTTCAGCTCAACAACCATCTTGGCTATTTTATCTTCGCTCTTGCGATGAGCAGCATGTTCGGCTCTTAAGTCTTCGGCCACCTTTAGGGCGGCCGCATCACTCCTCCTGGCTTGTTCCTTGGCTCGGGCAAGTTTTGCCCGAAGGGTCTCCATGGTGGCAGCTCCATATGCAGTCATAGCATATTATAGATACTAGCGTCATGCTCCGCTTAATATTTGTTGACCACCTGAAAATACATACCCTGTGCCTCGTCAAGCCGCTTGTTCACAAGCACAATGTTAGCATCTATCGCGTCAAGTTGCCGGCTCAGTCCGGCAAACTCAGCAGTCCGGCCAGCCACCGGACCGCCAGCCGCCTGCACATGAAAGCAGCACGATCATTACCTGGGACTACGATCCTTTGTTTGCCGCCTCTGGATAGCAACCAGAGTCTCAGGGGCTACTATCTATATAGAGCACACCTAGCGTGTGCGGTACCGTCAAGAAATGTATATATTACTTTGCGTACCTCAAAGCCTCTTAGCAGGCTCGTAAAAGCTTCATGCAACCCACTTTTGGCGGATGAGATCCTCTCAACCACCGTACCCATTAAAGTATGATGCTCCTCTGAGACAGCCGCTTGCTCCAAAAGACCCATCAGTACGTCCGGTTGTGCACCGAACAATCCCAGACTCTTTCTTATGCTCTCCTTAGGAGCCGAATACTCTGGACTTTGGGTAGCCGAACGGTTACCTTCTAGCCTTGGCAGATTAGGAGAAATCCTCCGTGATGACACCTCAGGGTCGTCTGCCCCAGGAGACTGGGAGACTGGGGGAGGCATTTCTCTCTCCATCATCTCCGGAAGAAGATCCCCCGAAGACGAACTCTGTCGAGAAGGGCTACGATCCGGACTGCAAGACATATGTCTCGGTTATTGTCCTTGGAGATAAAGCAGGATATATTTACCAAAAGTACTCTGGTTCACTTACATCTCGGTGGAGGGATGACCCCCTTGCGGGCACTGTGTGGTAAGGACGCCCTCCGGGGAGGGCCCCCTGGCGAAGGTTTCTTCCCTCATTTAGAAACCCTTGTTTCCAAGTCTTCAGAGGCGGCCCTTTTCCTTCCTTGGGGAGAGGGGATTCTAGATTATTCTCCCCGATTATCCTCCTTCACGGAGACACTAATTCCCCTAGTTTGGATGAGTAATGCGTGAAGCCCGCTTTCGGCTTCTTTATTCCTCCCTTTGTCTTCCCCTGATGGCACTTGATAAGGTGCGTGCTCAAGCATCCTGGCTAGTATAGGATCCGGTGAGCCTTCGGGAAGGGGGGCCGAACACCTGATCATCTTCGCCTTTCTTATCCAGTCCTGGCCAAGAGCGATTTTTTCAGAATGATGTTGTAACAAATAAAAAGACAACATGTCCGGCCGCAGAATTACTTACCTGGGTATCTGGACGGTTGCAGTTGAGACCCGCATCCTCGGTGGTGACCGGACACTTTATTCGTGATCCGAAGAACAATCCATACATCTCTTCGAGCGTCACGCTGAAGAACTGCTGAATAGTTCGCGGTCCTTCCGGGTTGAACTCCCACATATGGAGAGATTGATGTTGGCATGGCAGGACCCAACGAACTAGCATGACTTGCATTACCTTGACAAGGCTGACATCTCTCTTGAGGAGATCTCGGATGTGACTCTGCAATGTCGGCACGTCATTACCTGGCCCCCAGTCTAGCCCCTTGTTAACCCATGACGCCAGTTGTGGCGGGGGCCCGGGCAGAAGGCGGGGGCAGCTGCCCACTTTGTACTTCGGGGAGTTGTGATGTAAAACCACTCCCGCTGCCATAAGTTGGACACCTCCGGGAAGGAACCCTTTGGCCATGGAGCATCGGCGCCTTTGCTTATTATGGCACCTCCGCATTCTGCATGTCGCCCATCGATCATCTTCGGCTTCACATTGAAGGTCTTGAGCCATAATCTGAAGTGTAGGGTGATGCAGAGGAAGGCCTCGCACACGACGATAAACGATGAGGTGTGAAGGATGGAATCTGGAGCTAGATCGTGGGACTCGAGTCCGTAATAGAACATAAGCCCTGTAACAAAGGGATCAAGACTAAAGCCTAGCCCTCGGAGGAAGTGGGAAACAAATATGACACTCTCGTTGAGTTCGGGAGTGGGGATGACCTGCCCTTGAGCAGGCAGCCTGTGCTAGATTTCGGCGGTCAGATACCTGGCTTCCCTTAGCTTCTTGATGTCCTCCTCTGTGACAGAGGAAGCCATCCACCGGCCTTGAAGGTTGGATCTGGACATGGTTGAAGGTCCGAAGCGCTTAGCCTGAGCCTTGGGTGTTGGAACTTGGGGTGGGGGAAGGGAAGGATTGAGCGCGAGAAGAAAAGGACAGGCCTTGGCCCCTTTATAAAGAGGGCGAATATCAAGCGTCCTTCGCGTGGCCGTTTGTAACTTGCCTAAAATCAAGGAGTCATATTAACAAGCACGATTGGGTTACCCACACTCATATTGATGAGACTCCCGTGATAAGGGGAACACGATCTCTGCTTCGACAAGACGTGCCAATAAACCGCGCAACACGTGCAGTGGCAGGCAGGGGAAAACGGTTCGTAATGACCGGGCCACGACAGGATGTCACGTTATGAAAAGTGGTCAGCATATTAGATTTGTGGAATAATATACTCTCTATGGTGGTATGTGGAATTTGTTTTGCAGAGCCGGACACGATCCTTGTGTTCAAAATCTTCTATGGAGTATTCGGAGAAGGAACCCGCCTTGCAATGCCGAAGACAATCTGTGTGCCAGACTCATCATCATTGAAGCCTGGTTCAGGGGCTACTGAGGGAGTCCTAGATTAGGGGGTCCTCGGACAGCCGCACTATATACTTTGGCCGGACAGTTGGACTATGAAGATACAAGATTGAATACTTCGTCCTGTGTCCGGATGGGACTCTCCTTTGCGTGGAAGGCAAGCTTGGCAATTTCGATATGTTGATCTCCTCCCTTGTAACCGAGGAGAGAGGGGGAATTTCATGGTCCTTGGTGGAGGGGTCCGAAACCAACCCTAACTCTTGTTTCCCCACACATACAGACTCTAAAAACAGCCTATACTTAAGTACTTCGAAAATACATGGGCATGGCCCAATAATAAGGTGATGCAGCACCTAGAATAGCCTCTGGACGAAATTTATGAAGTGGCATCTTGTATATTTCGTCCCATGCTTCATGCACTCATTATGGTGGCTTCAGAGTCCTGGAATCATCACTTGTAACTCCGTTCTTGTTCCCCTTGCACATGCCATCATCTCCATGCTTGAACTTGCTCCAAGGTTCATCTTTCTTGTCCAAGCTAGGCCCTTCATTTGTAAGCAAAACAAATGTATCCAATTTAGGCAGCATCATATTCTCATGAACATTAGAATCATTACCAAGAAACGAAAGTACCTGATAATTCAATTGGCGTGCGCGAGCTCTAGTAATTGGTCCAGTATGTATAGCAGCAGGGGCTGTGGGTGTAGCAATGGTATTGATCTCCTCATCATCCTCCCCTTCTTGAAATGAAGTCGTCCTCGACGAAAGTTCATCATCCTCACCCAAATAAGGCTTCAAATCTGTAATGTTAAAAGTGTGACTAACCCCAAAATCTGCAGGCAGCTCAAGTTTATATGCATTATCATTTATTTTCTCTAACACCTTAAAAGGACCATCAGCACGTGGCATTAGCTTTGATTTGTGCAAATTAGGAAATCTATTCTTACGCAAATGTAACCAAACAAGATCTCCAGGTGCAAACACAACTTGTTTTCTACCCTTATCTCCAGCAAGTTTATATTTAGCATTCATACGCTCAATGTTTTCCTTAGTTAACTCATGCATTTTTAAAATCAATTCAGCACGTTCTTTAGCATCAAAATTAACCTTCTCCGAAGATGGAAGAGGCAACAAATCAATAGGTGCACGAGGTAGGAAACCATACACAATTTCAAAAGGGCACATCTTAGTAGTAGAATGCAATGAACGATTATAAGCAAATTCAATATGAGCCAAGCATTCTTCCCACATTTTCTTATTATTCTTCAAAACAGCCCTAAGCATAGTAGACAATGTTCTATTGACTACTTCAGTTTGTCCATTGGTTTGGGGGTGACAAGTAGTACTAAAAAGCAGTTTAGTCCCCAACTTAGCCCATAAACATCTCCAAAAGTGGCTAAGAAATTTAGTATCACGATCTGAAACAATAGTATTTGGCACACCATGCAAGCGAATAATTTCACGAAAGAACAAATTAGCAACATTAACAGCATCATCGCTTTTATGACATGGTATGAAGTGTGCCATTTTCGGGAACCTATCCACGACAACAAATATGCTATCCCTCCCCTTCTTTGTTCGAGGTAAACCTAAAACAAATTCCATAGATATATCCTCCCAAGGAACACTAGGTACAGGCAAAGGCATATATAAACCATGAGGATTGAGTCGTGACTTAGCTTTTTGACATGTAGTGCAGCGAGCAACAAAACGCTCAACATCCCGTCTCATCTTTGGCCAAAAGAAATGTGTAGCAAGTACGTCCTCCGTCTTCTTCATGCCAAAGTGTCCCATTAGTCCTCCTCCATGCGCCTCCTGCAACAACAAAGACGAACGGAGCTAGCTGGAATGCATAGCTTGTAAGCACGAAACACAAATCCATCATTAAGAACGAACTTGTTCCAAGTTCTCCCTTCCTTACAATTCTGCAATACATCTTTAAATTCAGCATCATGCATATATTGATCTTTGATGGTCTCCAAACCAAATATTTAAAGTCAAGTTGTGAAAGCATAGTATAACGATGAGACAAAGCATCAGCAATAACATTTTCTTTACCCTTTTTGTGTTTAATGACATAAGGGAAAGTCTCAATGAATTCAACCCATTTAGCATGTCTATGGTTCAGTTTTGCTTGACTTTTAATGTGTTTCAAAGATTCATGATCAGAATGTATAACAAATTCCTTGGGCCATAAATAATGTTGCCATGTTTTTAGTCCGAACAAGAGCATATAATTCTTTGTCATAAGTAGAATAGTTCAGACTAGGCCCACTCAATTTTTCAGAAAAGTATGCAACAGGTTTGTCATCTTGTAATAACACACCTGCTAATCCAATTCCACTAGCATCACATTCAAGCTCAAAAATCTTATTAAAATCAGGAAGTTGGAGTAAAGGAGCATGTGTCAACTTATCTTTCAATACCGTGAAGGCTTCTTCCTGTGCGGTACCCCAAACAAAAGGCACATCTTTCTTTGTAAGCTCATTGAGAGGTGCAGCAATGGTGCTGAAATCTCTCACAAAATGCCTATAGAAACCAGCGAGACCAAGCAAACTCCTCACTTGTGTAACCGTTTTGGGCTGCGGCCAACTCTCAATAGCTTCAATCTTGGCTTTATCAACTTCAATTCCCTGTGGAGTAACAACATAGCCAAGAAAAGATACTCGGTCGGTGCAAAAGGTGCACTTTCCAAGGTTACCAAACAAACGTGCATCTCGTAGAGCAATAAAAACAGCACGTAAATGTTCCAAATGTTCCTCCAAAGATTTACTATAAATCAGTATATCATCAAAATAGACTACCACAAATCGTCCAATGAAAGCACGTAAAACTTCGTTCATTAACCTCATGAAAGTACTAGGTGCATTAGTTAACCCAAAAGGCATGACTAACCACTCATATAATCCAAACTTAGTTTTAAATGATGTTTTCCATTCATCTCCCAATTTCATATGAATTTGATGGTATCCACTACGCAAATCAACTTTGGAGAATATTGTAGAGCCACTCAATTCATCAAGCATATCATCTAGCCTAGGAATAGGATGACGATAACAAATAGTAATATTATTAATGCCTCTACAATCAACGCACATACGCGACGTACCATCCTTTTTCGGGACAAAAATGATAGGAACAGCACAAGCACTAAGGGATTCGCGTATATAACCTTTGTCGAGCAGTTCTTATACTTGACGCATAATCTCCTTCGTCTCCTCTGGATTGGTACGGTATGGTGCACAGTTGGGTAATGATGCACCGAGAATTAAGTCAATTTGATACTCAATCCCTCGAATAGGTGGTAATCTCAGTGGCACGTCTTTTGGAAAGACGTCAGCGAACTCTTGCAAAATGTTAGTGACAGCAGGAGGCAAAGAGGAAGGCACGTCCTTGAATGAAAATAATGCCTCTTTGCACACAAAAGCATAGCAAACAGATTTGCTAAAATCTAAATCATCAATATCAGATTTGGTGGCAAGTAAACATGTACTTCTCAATTTAATTTCAGAAGCAACACTAGATGGTTTATTATTAGGCTGCATTTGTTGCTCAAATTCTTTTGCCACAATCTGATTTTCACTTTTATTTTTCTCCTGTTTTGCTTTATTAGCTCTATTAATATCATCTTTCAAAATGGAATCAGGAGTCATAGGAAGCAAAGTGATATTTTTATCCTTATGAACAAGAGTATGCTCATTGTTTCTACCATGGTGTACATAATTTTTATCAAATTGCCATGGTCTAACAAGTAATAAAGAACATGCTTGCATAGGTACCACATCACAATCAACATAATCAGCATATGTAGAGATACTAAAATGCACACGAATAGTACGTGTTACCTTAACCTTGTCGTTGTTGTTGAACCATTGGATGTAGTAAGGATGTGGATGTGATCTTGTGGTGAGAGATAGCTTCTCCACCATCTCCATGCTAGCCAAGTTATTGCAGCTCCCTCCATCTATGATGACGCGAACAGAAAGTTCCTTCACAACTCCCTTCGTATGGAACAAATTATGCCTCTGATTTTGCTCAGCTTGTGTAACCTGCACACTCAAAACACGTTGAGAAACTAAACATTCATACCTGTCAGCATCTTCAGCAGCCATGTATTGTGTCTCATGATCAGAATCATCTCCACCATGTTCTTCATGTGTAATAAGAGCCAAAGTCTCCTCATCATAGTCACTAGCGGACTCATACCCACCATCCTCAATAGCAATCATCACACGCTGAGATTGGCATTCTCTCGCAAAATGTCCTCTTCCCTTACAACGACGACAAATAATATCACTTGTGTGCCCTATTGATGCCATGGAAGAAGAAGAGCTCTACGCAGGCCCGGCAGGTGTGCTCTTGGCAGATAGTGGTGGTTGTGCCTGCTTTCTTGAATCACGGCTGGAGGTGGCACCTGATGGAGGTGCTGGTGGAGTGGAAGTAGAGGATGCACGTGGTGTCCATGATGAAGATCGACCTGCAGAAAAGTTAGTTCGCGCCAATGCCTATCGATCCTGCACTTCACGTTCACCTTTACAAGCAAGATGGAATAAACGAGTGATATTAGTATACTCCTTATACTCCAGAATGGTCTGAATCTCTCTATTTAATCCACCCATAAAACGTGCAAGCATAGCTTCATTCTCCTCAACAATACCACATCTAATCATGCCAGTTTGTAATTCTTGATAATATTCTTCTACAGAATTTTTTCCTTGTCTTAAGCGCTGCAATTTTTGAAGTAATTCACGTTGATAATATAGTGTAACCCAACGAGTACGCATAGTAGTTTTCAAAGCAGCCAAGTAGCTGGAATAGGATATAATCTACAATGCTCAGACCACCAAACACATGCAAAGCTAGTGAAAGCACAAACAGCAGCAGGAAAACGTCTCTCCTCAGGATAATGTAAACATGTAAATCATTGTTCAGTTTCTAACTCCCAAGTAAGATATATATCAGGAACATATCTACCCTCAAATGGTGGAATATTCAATTTTAGTTTAGGAAGATGGTCATGTACCTCAGGTGGTGGTGCAACCCTACCATTGCGATGATATGCATGAGGACGACCTGGTGGTGGTGCTGGTGGTTGCACGTAGTTCTGATTTTGGTCAACCTCATCCTCGTAATGGTCCTCCACCTCTGCAGTAGCAGCAGGAGCGGCAGAAGCATCAACAGCGGCACCAGAATGTTGCCTAGGGTCAATGGGAACGCACTGTGCTCGTCCCACTTGATTTGGAAAGCGACGTTGTTGTTGTTGTTGTACAGGTGCGTTAGGGGCAGTCGGTGGTGGTGGTGGAAGACGCGCGAGCAATTCATTAAAGTTGTTATCGAGCTTTGTTTCGAACGTCTTCTCCATGCCATCTATCTTCTCCATGGCCTCTTCAAATCTGTTTAGCACATCTTGCACCTGTCCACTCATCATTTGCTGAAATTTATCATGCAACTCCTTATTTGTCAGGTTCTCCCAGTCAGTCTCGTCGGCTTGTGATCCTACCATGGTTAGCAGCAATAGAAACACACAAGAATATGATCTTACAGACTGCTAACAAGAGGTGGTGGTGGATGTCACAAATCCATCAAGCAAATCTCAAATTCTTACCGGTTCTTACCCAGCAGCAGGCGGTGATCGGCAACCGTCGTAGTCAAGACTCTCAAAGCTTGGATAGAGCGATTACCAGGGAGAGTCAAATGCACGACGTAGATGAATGTGGAGCTGGGAAGGCTTATAATATGGTAGCAAAAAAAGGTCAGCAATAATCAATTTAGAGATGCAAAGTTGAATAAACGCTCAACGACGGTATTGTGCTGGTCCTAGGCTAGACCATGCTAGAGACGCGAGCCTAGAACACTAACAAAATCACGGCGCTGCACGTAAACAAGGGAAAAGCACACTCTGGAACTTTTTTCGGTCTTTTTTTTTGCGCTCCTCTTTTTTTTGCGCTCCTCTTTTTTTGCGAAAAATCACTATAATGGCAAGTGTCTCAAAACTCTTCCCTCGTCAAACTGACAGGATGGGCACAAAATATTTTTTTGACTTTTTTTCCCAAAATTAGGGCAGCGACGACGAAAAAGTGCGCCAAAAAATCACTATGATGGCACGTGGCTCAAAAGACTCAGAAAAGCCTAAAAATAGGATAGGGAAAAAATATTTTTGCCTGTGAAAATTTTGGCCTAAAAACTGCCCGGGGGTCTCCAGACTCTTTTTTTTTGAAACCTACTCAGGCAAGGAAACACGAATCGGAAAGTAGACGGACCTCGAAAAGAAATCTAATATGAAAGGAACTCGGATTGGTGGTGGATATATGATGGTAGGATATGGCAGCGGTGGTGGTATATGGATACGGATTGGTGGTGGTATATGGATATGGATTGTTGATGGTATTTGGAGACGGATTGGTAATGGTATATGGGGACGGATTGGTGGCGGATAAGCGGTGGTGGTAGATGGCAGGGGCGATGATGATGGTGCGGCGGCGGCGTGACAAATTATGACCAGAACTCGAAACTCTAAAAGACTAGACTCTAAGACCAGCAACTAGACACGACGATGCAACCGCAAATTCAACAAAGCAAAATACTAAAAAGACTATGCAAGGCTCAGATTGGTTCGAATATGATGAACTAACCCTATTTTTTTGGCTTTTTTCGTGGACTGTAGGTATGAAGAACAGACTCGATCTAAACTACGAAAAACTGTAAAATCTCATTGAGCAACCTGGAAATCTGATACCACTTGATAGAGGCAAACGGGTCCCGATGTTTCGATGAGATGGTGACTATCGTTTCTGTGGGAGTTGACCTTGACGATCCGACTACGATCGTGCGAGACGTCGCGCCTTAGCAATCGCTAAACCAACTTCCGAGGGGTTATTGACCACGCTGGAGCACGATCAACCTGACCACGAGGGTCTGTTTCCCGCGAGCAAACGAAGAACAAGCAAGAAACTGAGATTGCAATCTGGATATTGCGAATATAAGATGAAAGCTTTATTGATCAAGGTGGGGTTCTGTGACGTCTTGGTCTGGTCATTGGACACAAACGAAGTACGCGAAGTTGCAGCTATGGCGTACTTTTAATCTAAACAAAACCCAAAGTCTAAACGATGCCCTAAGGGCTGTATATATGGAGGAGAGAGGGGGAATTTCGTGGTCCTTGGTGGAGGGGTCCGAAACCAACCCTAACTCTTGTTTCCCCACACATACGGACTCTAAAAACAGCCTATACTTAAGTACTTCAAAAATACATGGGCCTGGCCCAATAATAAGGTGACGCAGCACCTAGAATAGCCTCTGGACGAAATTTATGAAGTGGCATCTTGTATATTTCGTCCCATGCTTCATGCACTCATTATGGTGGCTTCAGAGTCCTGGAATCATCACTTGTAACTCCGTTCTTGTTCCCCTTGCGCATGCCATCATCTCCATGCTTGAACTTGCTCCAAGGTTCATCTTTCTTGTCCAAGCTAGGCCCTTCATTTGTAAGCAAAACAAATGTATCCAATTTAGGCAGCATCATATTCTCATGAACATTAGAATCGTTACCAAGAAACGAAAGTACCTGATAATTCAATTGGCGTGCGCGAGCTCTAGTAATTGGTCCAGTATGTATAGCAGCAGGGGCTATGGGTGTAACAATGGTATTGATGTCCTCATCACGGTGGGACCAAATAATGAAACTTGGTCAGACCGATTTAGTTCGAAATGTGAATGTTAGGCTTTTTGTGACGCCCCCGATTCAATCGTACACTAATCATACACGCAAACGTGTACGTTCAAGATTATGGACTCACGGGAAGATATCACAACACAACTCTACAAATAAAATAAGTCATACAAGCATCATATTACAAGCCAGGGGCCTCGAGGGCTCGAATACAAGAGCTCGATCTTAGACAAGTCAGCGGAAGCAACAATATCTGAGTACGAACATAGGTAAACAAGTTTGCCTTAAGAAGGCTAGCGCAAACTGGGATACATATCGAAAGAGGCGCGGGCCTCCTACCTGGGATCCTCTTGAACTACTCCCGGTCGTCGTCAGTGGCCTGCACGTAGTAGTAGGCACCTCTAGTGTAGTAGGAGTCGTCATCGACGGTGGAGTCTGGCTCCTGGACTCCATCGTCTGGTCGCAACAATCGGGTATAGAAAGGGGGAAAAGGGGGAGCAAAGCAACCGTGAGTACTCATCCAAAGTACTCGCAAGCAAGGAGCTACACTACATATGCATTGGTATCAAATGAAAGGGGTAGTATATGTGGACTGAACTACAAAATGCCAGAATAAGAGGGGGATAGCTAGTCCTATCGAAGACTACGCTTCTGGCAACCTCCATCTTGCAGCAGAAGAAGAGAGTAGATGGTAAGTTAACTAAGTATCATCGCATAGCATAATCGTACATGGCGATCCTCCCCTCATAACCCTATGAGAGAGCGATCACCTGGTTGTATCTAACACTTGGAAGGGTGTGTTTTATTAAGTATCTGGTTCTAGTTGTCATAAGGTCAAGGTACAACTCCGGGTCATCATTTTACCGAGGGACACGGCTATTCGAATAGATAAACTTCACTGCAGGGGTGCACCACATTTCCCAACACGCTCGATCCCCTTTGGCCGGACACACTTTCCTAGGTTATGCCCGGCCTAAGAAGATCAACACGTCGCAGCCCTACCTAGGCACAACAGAGAGGTTAGCACGTCGGTCTAAATCATATGGCGCAGGGGTCTGGGCCCATCGCCCATTGCACACCTGCACGTTGTGTGGGCGGCCGGAAGCAGACCCAGCCCCCTTAATACAAGAGCAGGCTTACGGTCCAATTCGGCGCGCGCCGCTCAGTCGCTGACGTCACGAAGGCTTCGGCTGATACCACGACGTCGAGTGCCCATAAGTGTTCCCGCGTAGTTGGTTAGTGCGTATAGGCCAGTGGCCAGACTCAGATTAAATACCAAGATCTCATTAAGCGTGCTATTTTGAAATAACCGCGGATGCCGACCAGGGCCGGGCCCACCTATCTCCTAGGTGGTCTCAACCTACCCTGTCACTCTGCCACAAAGGTTCGCTCAGAGGGCCATCAAGACAAACGTCCTTTCGGACCCAATCCGTGAATCACTCGCGGGTACTCTACGAGCCGACCCGACTTTAGTCACCACAAGTATCATATAATATGTATATAAGTATATACCCGTGATCACCTCCCGAGTGATCACGGCCCGATAGTATAGCATGGCAGACAGACAAGAATGTAGGGCCACTGATGATAAACTAGCATCATATACTAAGCATTTAGGATTGCAGGTAAGGTATCAATAACTGTAGCAACAATGACAGGCTATGCATCAGGATTGGATTAACGAAAAGCAGTAACATGCTACACTACTCTAATGCAAGCAGTAGAGAGAAGAATAGGTAATATCTGGTGATCAAGGGGGGGGGCTTGCCTGGTTGCTCTAGCAAGAAGGAGGGGTCGTCGTTGATGTAGTCGACCACGGGGTATCGGCGGCGGTCTCGAGGTCTACCGAAAAGAAGTAACGAAGGGGGAACACAATAAATAACAGAGCAATCAAAGCATCACAAAGCATAACATGGCAATACGCGGTGCTAGGGGTGACCTAACGCAGTACTAGGTGATATTGGCGAAGGGGAGGAAACAACCGGGAAAATATCCCCGGTGTTTGGCATTTTTGGACAATCAGACCGGAGAGGGAAAGTTGCGTGTTCGCTACGCTAGGGATGTGTGGCGGACAAACGGGCGGCGTAACCAAATTCGTCTCGTCGTTCTGAGCAACTTTCATGTACAAAGTTTATCCATCCGAGCTATGGTTTATTTTATATTGATTTAAAAAGGATTTAATCATTTTTAGGAATTAACAGGTTTAATTTAAATCAAAATAGGTTTACTGTATCAGCATGACATCAGTAGTCAACAGAGGTGTTGACTGGGTCACTGACGTGTGGGTCCTGTATGTCATTGACTTTAACTAACTAACCAGTTTAATTAGTTTAGTTAACAAATTAGTTAAGTTAATTAACAGTAGTTAATTAGGTTAATTAAACATAATTAATTAATTTAGTTAATTAATTAATTAATATTTTTATCTATTTATTATTATTATTATTATTATTCTCTTTTAAAAAAAACATTTTGGGCGTGGGGCCACTGGTCATAGGCACAGGGGCCTTAATGGGTTAGCGAGCAGGAGGGCGACAGGCAGGTGAACGGGCGAAGCCGGGACGGGCGCCAGCCCGCCCGAGTAGGTGCTGCGAGGCCCGGCACCCACCGAGGCTGCGGCGGGGCGTGCACAGCCGCCGGCGAGTGGCGGTGGGGCCCTGTAGAGGGAGCAGGGTGGCCTCGACGAGCCACGACGTGGCTCGCCGGGAGAGGTTGGCGCGGGCCAGAGAGGCCAGGGGGTCATGGGCGCGTGTGGGCGAGCGGCGGGAGCTCGGGGCTATGGTCGGGGCATGGCCGGCAGCGGCGGAACGTAGAGGGGCAACGACGGGCAGGGGGCTGTAGAGCGAAACAGGGTGACGGCGCGGGAGTCGGGCTGCATGCGAGCGATGGAGCAAGGCGGCTGCGGCGGGCACGGCAGCAAGGGGCGGCCGGTCGCGACGAGCGCGTGGCAGGGGTTCGAGCGTCTACAAGCAACCGAGGCGCGCGACGCGGCGGAGGCGGATCGCGGCGACCGCGGCGTGGTTTGCCGGCACGAGGCCGAAGGGATGGCGACGAGCAGCGAAGCAGAGGGGGAAAGGGGGAGGACAAGACCCTCACCAGCGTTGAAGGGGAGTGGGGTGGCGAGGCCCGTTGGTGCCTTTGGGGAGGAGGACGAGGAGGTCCGGCGGGGTGGGCGAAGACGGCGACAGCACAGCGCCGGCGAGGCAAGGAGGAGGCCGTGGCACGGGCGTGCGGGAGGGGGGTCATCAAGGGCAGGCGGCTTGAGCATGGTGCCCGGCGGAGCCAGGGCGGCGGCGGGGCGCAGGGGCGAGCGCGGGCACCGGGCGGCGGTGGTGGGGTGTCGAGACCCGATCCAGGTCGGGATCGAGGGGGGAAGAGAGACGAGTGGTCGTGGGGGAAGGAGTGGGTGCGGTAAGGGTTTGGTAGTGGGCATGGGAGGCCATATAGGCCTGCTTAGCTGGGCCAGCTAGCGCAGCGGTCTGCTGGGCCATGGCCCAGTTGGGCCAAAGGGGGGTTGCTTTCTCTTCTTCTTTTTCATTTTGTTTAATTTTGTTTATTTTTACTTATTTTCCGATTACGTTTTCTTTTAGTCGCTAATTTATTTTAAATTCAAAAATAATAAAAGCAGTTCCTAATTTAGTATAACTAAATATACTACTGCCACATTAACTATGGCACCGAAATAAAATAGTTTAGTATTATATTAAATATAAAAGGCATTTATTTAATTGTTTAAGATGTTGTTTTATTTATTTTAGTGCATTTAAATAATTTATAAAAATGTGGTTTCACCACCATAATCATCTATGATTTATTTGCTACATTTCGAACACTTTAGTTTTAATATCTCAAAACTTTTATTGTTTGCTTGATTTTGAATTTTGAATTTGAATCGGTTTCGAACTAACGCGAGATTAGCAACAATAACGGAGGTGACGTGGCATCGTTAAAGTGGGATTACTATAGCTTAATTATCCGGGCGTCGCAATTCTCCTCCACTACAAGAAATCTCGTCCCGAGATTTAAGAGGTGGAGCAAGGGGGAAAGATCTAGTTACAAAATTCTAACGAATCTTCTTGGTCTTGGATGCTCTTCTTGAAGAGGTCGATCCCTTACATTGATGTCTTCATTTCTCTGCTTTAGGTCATCATGGTGAAGTCGTCCTTTTCTTCGGGAACTCCAACGTACTTACGAATAGGTAAGGGGCAGCTCGGCTACGACAGAATGCTTATGAGGGAAACAATCTGGGGTTTACCCATGAATGAGCATAAGATTATCTCTCGAGTTGAACATATAAAATACATCAAGAGTAAGGTACGAGGGTACAATGAGAAGGTCCAAGCGGATAGATAGCTACTCAAAGTCTGAACCAGGGTGAGAAAGGGGTTCAAAGCTGCGAGAGTAAGTATTGCGTCTGATAGCAGAATAGAGCACTAGGAAGGTGGCTCGTGAATTACCTACGAAACCAAGAGCAAGGGATAACTTTGTCAACAAGGTGTATAGGAGAGTCAGGTTCCGATCCTGTGGAAATGTGGGTTATGGGCCCACCATGTGGTTAAAAGTAGGAAGGTCGGTGAAATCTTGCACAATCATGTAAGAAAGGCATGTCAAAGGATAATATGTCGGTCATGTCGGCAACAACATCGGTACCAAGGGCGAGGGACGAAGAGAACCATTTTCCTGCTCGTTGAACGAGGCGGACCAGTAGGCAAAGTTCTCGTCCATCGGTGGTTACCGGAATGTCATCAACAAAAGTAACAGGGTCCTTCTGACAGAGTGGTACAACGAGGTGTTTACATAAGTAGGGACATATTACTGCTTATATAATATAGATCACAAGAAGGTTTAAACAAACCAATGGAAAGGAAAAGTGATTATTAGGTTTAAATATAACAATGGAAAGGAAAATGTGTTTAATCACATATTTCAGGGTATATCCTTCCCAAGGACAAGCAGAGCATGATATCCATGACATGATCGAAGTAGAAAACCATTTAGGTAAGGGGAAAGAAATTTCATGACATTACCCATACAATGGTGTTTGGATAATTGATAAGGAACTTTTTGTGTTGTGCTTCAAATGCTCTTATTGAAAATCAAAGTACCACAAACATGCTTCGAGATAGCATCGACATGGTCTTCAAGCAAGGTCGGACTTTGGATACCCAAAGGATTCATCAGGAAGAACTTATAGAATAAGTCTTACAATTTCCTCATGAAAGAATGGTTATCCTTGCTAAAAAGGAAGAATTTTAACAATAGGTCCTCTGGCCAGGTGTGCTAGGCACCTTACCGTGTCATATAAAAACCAACATTATAACTCTTGGAAATATGTTCCAGCCATCATATCTGACCGAGATTCAAATATGACTGGTGTCAGGATACCTCAGACTCAGCATGCGTGAGAAGAAGAGGTGCAACACAATTACACGAGATGACATTGTAGATTCTTGGGAAATAAACTATGGAAGTGAGTTCCGAAACAAGAGTTCATCATTAAACCAAGGAGAGAATGAGGAGGTGGCTGATGAACTCAGCGACAATTCATACTATTTTATTAAATATAAAAGGCATTTATTTAATTGTTTAATATGTTGTTTTATTTATTTTAGTGCATTTAAATAATTTATAAAAATGTGGTTTCACCACCATAATCATCTATGATTTATCTGCTATATTTCGAACACTTTAGTTTTAATATCTAAAAACTTTTATTGTTTGCTTGATTTTGAATTTTGAATTTGAATCGGTTTCGAACTAACGTGAGATTAGCAACAATAACGGAGGTGATGTGGCATCGATAACGTGGGATTACTGTAGCTTAATTATCCGGGCGTCAGAATTCTCCTCCACTACAAGAAATCTCGTCCTGATATTTAAGAGGTGGAGCAAGGGGGAAGATCTGGTTACGAAATTCTAACGAATCTTCTTGGTCTTGGATGCTCTTCTTGAAGAGGTCGATCCCTTACATTGACGTCTTCATTTCTCCGCTTCAGGTCATCATGGTGAAGTCGTCCTTTTCTTTGGGAACTCCAACGTACTTATGAATAGGTAAGGGACAACTCGGCTATGACAGAATGCTTATGAGGGAAACAATATGGGGTTAACCCATGAATGAGCATAAGATTATCTCTCGAGTTGAACATATAAAATGCATCGAGAGTAAGGTACAAAGGTACAATGAGAGGGTCCAAGCGGATAGATAGCTGCTCAAAGTCTGAACCAGAGTGAGAAAGGGGTTCAGAGCAGCGAGAGTAAGTATTGCGTCTGACAGCAGAATAGAGCACTAGGAAGGTGGCTCGCGAATTACCTACGAAACCAAGAGCAAGGGATAACTTTGTCAACAAGGTGTACAGGAGAGTCAGGTTTCGATCCTGTGGAAATGTGGGTTATGGGCCCACCATGTGGTTAAAAGTAGGAAGGTCGGTGACATCTTGCGCGATCATGTAAGTAAGGCATGTCAGAGGATAGTCTGTCGGTCATGTCGGCAACAACATCGATACCAAGGGAGAGGGACGAAGATAACCATTTTCCTGCTCGTTGAACGAGGCGGACCAGTAGGCAAAGTTTTCGTCCATCGGTGGTTACCAGAATGTCATCAACCAAAGTAATATGGTCCTTCTGACAGAGTGGTACGACGAGGTGTTTACATAAGCAGGGACGTATTACTGCTTATATAATATAGATCACAAGAAGGTTTAAACAAACCAATGGAAAGGAAAAGTGATTATCAGGTTTAAATAGTACAATGGAAAGGAAAATGTGTTTAATCACGTATTTCATGGTATATCCTTCCCAAGGACAAGCAGAGGATGATATCCATGACATGATAGAAGTAGAAAACCATTTAGGTAAGGGGAAAGAAATTTCATGACATTGCCCATACAACGGTGTTTGGATAATTGATAAGGAAATTTTTGTGTTGTGCTTCAAATGCTCTTATTGAAAATCAGAGTACCACAAACATGCTTCGAGATAGCATCGACATGGTCTTCAAGCAAGGTCGGACTTTGGATACCCAAAGGATTCATCAGGAACAACTTATAGAATAAGTCTTACAATTTCCTCATGGAAGAATGGTTATCCTTGCTAAAAAGGAAGAATTTTAACAATAGGTCCTCTGGCCAGGTGTGCTAGGCATGACATCACCTTACCGGGTCAAATAAAGACCAACGTTATAACTCTTGGAAATATGTTCCAGCCATCGTATCTGACCAAGATTCAAATATGACTGGTTTCAGGATAAAGACCAATGTTATAACTCTTGGAAATATGTTCCAGCCATCATATCTGACCGAGATTCAAATATGACAGGTGTCAGGATACCTCAGACTCGGGATGCCTGAGAAGAAGAGGTGCAACACAATTATACGAGATGACATTGTAGATTCTTGGGAAATAAACTATGGAAGTGAGTTCCGAAACAAGAGTTCATCATTAAACCAAGGAGAGAATGAGGAGGTGGCTGATGAACTCAGCGACAACTCATACTATTTTATTAAATATAAAAGGCATTTATTTAATTGTTTAAGATGATGTTTTATTTATTTTAGTGCATTTAAATAATTTATAAAAATGTGGTTTCACCACCATAATCATCTATTATTTATTTGCTACATTTCAAACACTTTAGTTTTAATATGTGAAAACTTTTATTGTTTGCTTGATTTTGAATTTTGAATTTGAATCGGTTTCGAACTAACGTGAGATTAGCAACAATAAAGGAGGTGACGTGGCATCGTTAACGTGGGATTACTGTAGCTTAATTATCCGGGCGTCACAATTCTCCTCCACTACAAGAAATCTCGTCCCGAGATTTAAGAGGTTGAGCAACGGGGAAAGATCTGGTTATGAAATTCTAATGAATCTTCTTGGTCTTGGATGCTCTTCTTGAAGAGGTCGATCCCTTGCTTTGACATCTTCATTTTTCTGCTTCAGGTCATCATGGTGAAGTCATCCTTTTCTTCGGGAACTCCAACGTACTTACGAATAGGTAAGGGGTAGCTCGGCTATGACAGAATGCTTATGAGGGAAACAATATGGGGTTAACCCATGAATGAGCATAAGATTATCTCTCGAGTTGAACATATAAAATACATCGATAGTAAGGTACGAAGGTACAATGAGAGGGTCCAAGCAGATAGATAGCTGCTCAAAGTCTGAACCAGAGTGAGAAAGGGGTTTAGAGCAGCGAGAGTGAGTATTGCGTCTGATAGCAGAGTAGAGCACTAGGAAGGTGACTCGCGAATTACCTACGAGACCAAGAGCAAGGGATAACTTTGTCAACAAGGTGTACAGGAGAGTCAGGTTTCGATCATGTGGAAATGTGGGTTATGGGCCCACCATGTGGTTAAAAGTACGAAGGTCGGTGACATCTTGCACGATCATGTAAGCAAGGCATGTCAGAGGATAGTCTGTCGGTCATTTCGGCAACAACATCGGTACCAAGGGCGAGGGACGAAGAGAACCATTTTCCTGCTTGTTGAACGAGGCAGACCAGTAGGCAAAGTTATCATCCATCGGTGGTTACCGGAATATCATCAACAAAAGTAACGAGGTCCTTCTGATAGAGTGGTACAACAAGGTGTTTACATAAGCAAGGACATATTACTGCTTATATAATATAGATCACAAGAAGGTTTAAACAAATCAATGGAAAGGAAAAGTGATTATCAGGTTTAAACAGAACAATGGAAAGGAAAATGTGTTTAATCACATATTTCAGGGTATATCCTTCCCAAGGACAAGCAGAGCATGATATCCATGGCATGATAGAAGTAGAAAACCATTTAGGTAAGGGGAAAGAAATTTCATGACATTACCCATACAACGGTGTTTGGATAATTGATAAGGAAATTTTTGTGTTGTGCTTCAAATGCTCTTATTGAAAATCAGAGTACCACAAACATGCTTCGAGATAGCATCGACATGGTCTTCAAGCAAGGTCGGACTTTGGATACCCAAAGGATTCATCAGGAACAACTTATAGCTTACAATTTCCTCATGGAAGAATGGTTATCCTTGCTAAAAAGGAAGAATTTTAACAATAGGTCCTCTGGACAGGTGTGCTAGGCATGACATCACCTTACCGGGTCAGATAAATACCAACGTTATAACTCTTGGAAATATGTTCCAGCCATCATATCTGACCGAGATTCAAATATGACTGGTGTCAGGATACCTTAAACTCAGGATGCCTGAGAAGAAGAGGTGCAACACAATTATACGAGATGACATTGTAGATTCTTGGGAAATAAACTATGGAAGTGAGTTCCGAAACAAGAGTTCATCATTAAACCAAGGAGAGAATGAGGAGGTGGCTGATGAACTCAGCGACAATTCATACTATTTTATTAAATATAAAAGGCATTTATTTAATTGTTTAAGATGATGTTTTATTTATTTTAGTGCATTTAAATAATTTATAAAAATGTGGTTTCACCACCATAATCATCTATGATTTATTTGCTACATTTCAAACACTTTAGTTTTAATATGTGAAAACTTTTATTGTTTGCTTGATTTTGAATTTTGAATTTGAATCGGTTTCGAACAAACGTGAGATTAGCAACAATAAAGGAGGTGACGTGGCATCATTAACGTGGGATTACTGTAGCTTAATTATTCGGGCGTCATAATTCTCCTCCACTACAAGAAATCTCGTCCCGAGATTTAAGAGGTTGAGCAACGGGGAAAGATCTGGTTACGAAATTCTAACGAATCTTCTTGCTCTTGGATGCTCTTCTTGAAGAGGTCGATCCCTTGCTTTGACATCTTCATTTTTCTGCTTCAGGTCATCATGGTGAAGTCGTCCTTTTCTTCGGGAACTCCAACGTACTTACGAATAGGTAAGGGGTAGCTCGGCTATGACAGAATGCTTATGAGGGAAACAATCTGGGGTTAACCCATGAATGAGCATAAGATTATCTCTCGAGTTGAACATATAAAATACATCGATAGTAAGGTACGAAGGTACAATGAGAGAGTCCAAGCAGATAGATAGCTGCTCAAAGTCTGAACCAGAGTGAGAAAGGGGTTCAGAGCAGCGAGAGTGAGTATTGCGTCTGGTAGCAGAATAGAGCACTAGGAAGGTGACTCGCGAATTACCTACGAAACCAAGAGAAAGGGATAACTTTGTCAACAAGGTGTACAGGAGAGTCAGGTTTCGATCATGTGGAAATGTGGGTTATGGGCCCACCATGTGGTTAAAAGTACGAAGGTCGGTGACATCTTGCACGATCATGTAAGCAAGGCATGTCAGAGGATAGTCTGTCGGTCATTTCGGCAACAACATCGGTAGCAAGGGTGAGGGACGAAGAGAACCATTTTCCTGCTTGTTGAACGAGGCGGACCAGTCGGCAAAGTTATCATCCATCGGTGGTTACCGGAATATCATCAACAAAAGTAACGGGGTCCTTCTGACAGAGTGGTACAACGAGGTGTTTACATAACCAGGGACATATTACTGCTTATATAATATAGATCACAAGAAGGTTTAAACAAATCAATGGAAAGGAAAAGTGATTATCAGGTTTAAATAGAACAATGGAAAGGAAAATGTGTTTAATCACATATTTCAGGGTATATCCTTCCCAAGGACAAGCAGAGCATGATATCCATGGCATGATAGAAGTAGAAAACCATTTAGGTAAGGGGAAAGAAATTTCATGACATTACCCATACAACGGTGTTTGGATAATTGATAAGGAAATTTTTGTGTTGTGCTTCAAATGCTGTTATTGAAAATCAGAGTACCAGAAACATGCTTCGAGATAGCATCGACATGGTCTTCAAGCAAGGTCAGACTTTGGATACCCAAAGGATTCATCAGGAACAACTTATAGAATAAGTCTTACAATTTCCTCATGGAAGAATGGTTATCCTTGCTAAAAAGGAAGAATTTTAACAATAGGTCCTCTGGCCAGGTGTGCTAGGCATGACATCACCTTACCGGGTCATATAAAGACTAACGTTATAACTCTTGGAAATATGTTCCAGCCATTGTATCTGACCGAGATTCAAATATGACTGGTGTCAGGATACCTTAAACTCAGGATGCCTGAGAAGAAGAGGTGCAACAAAATTAGATGAGATGACATTGTAGATTCTTGGGAAATAAACTATGGAAGTGAGTTCCGAAACAAGAGTTCATCATTAAACCAAGGAGAGAATGAGGAGGTGGCTGATGAACTCAGCGACAATTCATACTATTTTATTAAATATAAAAGGCATTTATTTAATTGTTTAAGATGATGTTTTATTTATTTTAGTGCATTTAAATAATTTATAAAAATGTGGTTTCACCACCATAATCATCTATGATTTATTTGCTACATTTCAAACACTTTAGTTTTAATATGTGAAAACTTTTATTGTCTGCTTGATTTTGAATTTTGAATTTGAATCGGTTTCGAACTAACAGGAGATTAGCAACAATAAAGGAGGTGACGTGGCATCGTTAACGTGGGATTACTGTAGCTTAATTATCTGGGCGTCACAATTCTCCTCCACTACAAGAAATCTCATCCCGAGATTTAAGAGGTTGAGCAACGGGGAAAGATCTGGTTACGAAATTCTAACGAATCTTCTTGGTCTTGGATGCTCTTCTTGAAGAGGTCGATCCCTTGCTTTGACATCTTCATTTTTCTGCTTCAGGTCATCGTGGTGAAGTCATCCTTTTCTTCGGGAACTCCAACGTACTTACGAATAGGTAAGGGGCAGCTCGGCTATGACAGAATGCTTATGAGGGAAACAATCTGGGGTTAACCCATGAATGAGCATAAGATTATCTCTCGAGTTGAACATATAAAATACATCGATAGTAAGGTACGAAGGTACAATGAGAGGGTCCAAGCAGATAGATAGCTGCTCAAAGTCTGAACCAGAGTGAGAAAGGGGTTCAGAGCAGCGAGAGTGAGTATTGCGTCTGATAGCAGAATAGAGCACTAGGAAGGTGACTCGCGAATTACCTACGAAACCAAGAGCAAGGGATAACTTTGTCAACAAGGTGTACAGGAGAGTCAGGTTTCGATCCTGTGGAAATGTGGGTTATGGGCCCACCATGTGGTTAAAAGTAGGAAGGTCGGTGACATCTTGCACGATCATGTAAGCAAGGCATGTCAGAGGATAGTCTGTTGGTCATTTCGGCAACAACATCGGTACCAAGGGCGAGGGACGAAGAGAACCATTTTCCTGCTTGTTGAACGAGGCGGACCAGTCGGCAAAGTTATCATCCATCGGTGGTTACCGGAATATCATCAACAAAAGTAACAGGGTCCTTCTGACAGAGTGGTACAACGAGGTGTTTACATAAGCAGGGACATATTACTGCTTATATAATATAGATCACAAGAAGGTTTAAACAAATCAATGGAAAGGAAAAGTGATTATCAGGTTTAAACAGAACAATGGAAAGGAAAATGTGTTTAATCACATATTTCAGGGTATATCCTTCCCAAGGACAAGCAGAGCATGATATCCATGGCATGATAGAAGTAGAAAACCATTTAGGTAAGGGGAAAGAAATTTCATGACATTACCGATACAACGGTGTTTGGATAATTGATAAGGAAATTTTTGTGTTGTGCTTCAAATGCTCTTATTGAAAATCAGAGTACCACAAACATGCTTCGAGATAGCATCGACATGGTCTTCAAGCAAGGTCGGACTTTGGATACCCAAAGGATTCATCAGGAACAACTTATAGAATAAGTCTTACAATTTCCTCATGGAAGAATGGTTATCCTTGCTAAAAAGGAAGAATTTTAACAATAGGTCCTCTGGCCAGGTGTGCTAGGCATGACATCACCTTACCGGGTCATATAAAGACCAACGTTATAACTCTTGGAAATATGTTCCAGCCATCATATCTGACCAAGATTCAAATATGACTGGTGTCAGGATACCTTAAATTCAGGATGCCTGAGAAGAAGAGGTGCAACACAATTAGACGAGATGACATTGTAGATTCCCGGGAAATGAACTATGGAAGTGAGTTCCGAAAGAAGAGTTCATCATTAAACCAAGGAGAGAATGAGGAGGTGGCTGATGAACTCAGCGACAATTCATCGAGATTTCCAAAAGATGGATTTCCACAATTATGTGAACAAGGAGATAAATTTGTCAGATCAATTGATATAATGAGGTATGCTCAAGGAAAACATACACAGCTAAACATTAGTTGAAAGGTGCGCCTGAAATATGGGCTGGGTTGCACGACTAACGTTGGAATGGCGATTTAGCAACCAGCACACTAAATTGGAATTGTTGTTCATTAACTCAGAAGCAATAGGGTTGCTAGGAATATTAAATTCTTACAACAGAGTTCACATATTGGTATTCCAGTTGGAACACGGGGACCAAGAAAAGGATGGTGATGATGAGAAGCATCACTATACTAAGAATTATTAAGAGGTGGAGGAATTCTCACAACATTCTTGACATAACAGATGGTAATACTCCAAGGTAGAACATATCATAAGCTAGATAGCAAGGAAATCAAGATACAACACAAAACATGAACAAGTTTGTGTTGGGGGGAGGCAAGAATGTTGTCGATGATAAAAAAATTCATCGAGGGGCAAGGATGGTATTTCTCATCCTGAATTCAACACACAACTTGGAAGAAGTCAAATTGTTGACAATGATTACAAGAAATTTGTTGAGAGGTTTCATGAAGATGTAATCGATCGACGATGACATCAAGTCAACAAAATGATGAAGCGAAAAGTTATTGAAACCATGGGTATGACACAAACTCAAAATCAAGCTTGTTGTTCAAGGACAATTGATACGATGAGGAAGATCGACGTAAGATTAGCTCACCGTCGAAATTTTTGCTCCGGGAAGAAGGACCAGGTAGCACAGTTAAAATCGGCACGACAAGGATATAGCCAAGCAGACTAGGAATGATGTGATCGAGTTCAAACTCGTAAGTAATGAAGGTTACCAAGAGTTGTTTAATCGCGGTGCGGACTTGAGTTAGTTATCGATGTCTTTGAGTGTTTAATAACTCAGAGCCCATGAAAAATTGGAATCGGTGAGAATGTAGCACTTGATGAAGAACTCATAAGAAGTTATGCAGTTCCATGATAATCTCGAGATACCAGGGGGGTAATACTCAAGGACAGATCAAAGTAGAGGTTGGAGTAGGGTAATGCTCTGCAGAATACAAGTGCTCAAACTTGCACGAGAAATGGAATCAAGGAGAAACATGGTCGGAACCACGTCCACAGATACAAGATGAACATATAACAAGGGGATAATTATTTTAAGAGAAGCTTCGATGATAAGGTATACATTGTGTCCATGGGCATGAACACAGGGTTCAAGGTCGACTCCCACTTGTTCAACACATAACCTTTCATTCAGCTCTCATATTTCGAAAATGACATTAGTTGTAATATTTAAATTTTATCTAACATAACACCAGTAGAGTATGACCTGTAGTAGTTTCCGGGTTCACACAGATTCGGAAAGGCATAGGTTCAACCCATCTGGGCCTCTTAGGAACATATACCACAAACTTCAGGAGCGAATAACTCAAGCTCGGGAGCAGAGCATGATTGACAAAAGCAAGGGATACAATTTACCAAAGGCAGTATGTATCCGATGAAAGGCTCACAAGTTTAATGAATATGAAGGATGGTGTCGGACAAAATCCAACAAAGGATCTGGTGGTCCATAAGGGATCTGGTGTGAGTATCGGTCCTCAACCAGAGGAAGAAAGCATGCAAGTAGATCATATTATAGAAACGACTGACTAACTCAAAGCTCAAATGCAAAGGAATTATGAATTCCAAGACAATGGATCAGAAGCAATGCTCAGATTAGGGATGGACAAGTTGAATAGCCTTGGGGGTACAATCGATGGCAATTTGGTTGGTCGAGATCCAGCTCATGTTTAAAATGGCGTCTAAGCCGGAAGGATGAATTCTAGGATCTGTTTGAGGATTGTGAGCATTCACACTTATTGAATCAATGGGCTCAAAACGATAGTGGCAAAGGATGCCAATAAGATTACTATACTTATGGGATTAACCATAATGCAAGCAAGCAAGAATTTCAATAGCAATAAGCTGCTGAGGATTTTTGGAAGATCAAATAGTATTTCGAAGACTTTGGTGAAACACATGAACAACTGGGGAGAAACAAATCCTCGGTGTGTGAGGATTAATTTATAGGTGTATTTAGGTGACAAGGAACTGCAAGGTAATAGGCACAAGGATCTCAGAACAACAACAAGTATTTCGGGGTATCTTGTAATAACAAGAGCAATCGGGGACTAAGGTAAGAATGGCAAGTGCATGTAGTTATCTATAGGGTTTGACGGTGGAAGAGAATTGCAAATGCAATGAGCACAAGCTCTCGGGATAACATTGAAGAGCATCTTCTGAATCTTCTGGTGCAGTAGGTGATCATCTGTAATAAGGGGCTCTTCGGAAGGAAGTAATTACGAGAACCTAGAGTTAGAGTTAGCAAAATCTTTTAACCCAATTAGAAGAGAGATCAGAGTCCCAGAGTATAGACGAGGAATAAAAGATCCTAATACCACCCAAATGGCAACGTGGGCCCGTAAGTCACACAACCATGTTAGTAAAAGTTTTGTAATGACTAGACTCAACTTCGGCCAAGGAGTGTGGAAGGGGGATTCCTACAGGCAGTCGGCTCTGATACCAACTTGTGACGCCCCCGATTCAATCGTACACTAATCATACACGCAAACGTGTATGATCAAGATCAGGGACTCACGGGAAGAAATCACAACACAACTCTACAAATAAAATAAGTCATACAAGCATCATATTACAAGCCAGGGGCCTCAAGGGCTCGAATACAAGAGCTCGATCATAGACGAGTCAGCGAAAGCAACAATATCTGAGTACAGACATAGGTAAACAAGTTTTCCTTAAGAAGGATAGCACAAACTGGGATACATATCGAAAGAGGCGCAGGCCTCCTGCCTGGGATCCTCCTGAACTACTCCTGGTCGTCGTCAGTGGCCTGCACATAGTAGTAGGCACCTCCAGTGTAGTAGGAGTCGTCGTCGACGGTGGCGTCTGGCTCCTGGACTCCATCGTCTGGTCGCAACAATCGAGTATAGAAAGGGGGAAAAGGGGGAGCAAAGCAACCATGAGTACTCATCCAAAGTACTCGCAAGCAAGGAGCTACACTACATATGCATTGGTATCAAATGAAAGGGTAGTATATGTGGACTAAACTGCAGAATGCCAGAATAAGAGGGGGATAGCTAGTCCTGTCGAAGACTACGCTTATGGCAACCTCCATCTTGCAGCAGAAGAAGAGAGTAGATGGTAAGTTAACCAAGTCCATCGCATAGCATAATCCTACCCGACGATCCTCCCCTCGTCGCCTTGTGAGAGAGCAATCACCGGGTTGTATCTGGCACTTGGAAGGGTGTGTTTTATTAAGTATCCAGTTCTAGTTGTCATAAGGTCAAGGTACAACTCCGGGTCGTCCTTTTACCGAGGGACACAACTACTTGAATAGATAAACTTCCCTGCAGGGGTGCACCACATTTCCCAACACGCTCGACCCCTAAGAAGATGAACACGTCGCAGCCCTACCTAGGCATAACAGAGAGGTCAGCATGCCGGTCTAAATCCTATGGCGCAGGGGTCTGGGCCCATCGCCCATTGCACACATGCACGTTGCGTGGGCGGCCAGAACAGACCTAGCCCCCTTAATACAAGAGCAAGCTTACGATCCAATCCGGCGCGCGCCGCTTAGTCGATGATGTCACGAAGCTTCGGCTGATACCACGACGTCGAGTGCCCATAACTATTCCCGCGTAGTTGGTTAGTGCGTATAGGCCAGTGGCCAGACTCGGATCAAATACCAAGATCTCGTTAAGCATGTTATTTTGAAATAACCGCGGACGCCGACCAGGGCCAGGCCCACCTCTCTCCTAGGTGGTCTTAACCTACCCTGTCGCTCCGCCACAAAGGTTCACTCAGAGGGCTATCACGACAAACGTCCTTTCGGACCCAATCCGTGAATCACTCGCGGGTACTCTATGAGCCGACCCGGCTTTAGTCACCACAAGTATCATATAATATGTATATAAGTATATACCCGTGATCACCTCCCGAGTGATCACGGCCCGATAGTATAACATGGCAGACAGACAAGAATGTAGGGCCACTGATGATAAACTAGCATCCTATACTAAGCATTTAGGATTGCAGGTAAGGTATCAATAACTATAGCAACAATGACAGGCTATGCATCAGGATAGGATTAACAGAAAGTAGTAACATGCTACACTACTCTAATGCAAGCAGTAGAGAGAAGAATAGGCAATATCTGGTGATCAAGGGGGGGGCTTGCCTGGTTGCTCTGGCAAGAAGGAGGGGTCGTCGTCGATGTAGTCGACCACGGGGTATCGACGGCGGTCTCGAGGTCTACCGGACAGAAGTAACGGAGGGGGAACACAATAAATAACAGAGCAATCAAAGCATCACAAAGCATAACATGGCAATACACGATGCTAGGGGTGACCTAACGCAGTACTAGGTGATATTGGCGAAGGAGGGAAACAACCGGGAAAATATCACCGGTGTTTGGCATTTTCGGATAGTCGGACCGGAGAGGGAAAGTTGTGTGTCCGTTATGCTAGAGGTGTGTGGCAGACGAACGGGCGGCGTATCGAGATTCATCTCGTCGTTCTGAGCAACTTTCATGTACAAAGTTTTTCCATCCAAGCTACGGTTTATTTTATATTGATTTAAAAAGGATTTAATCATTTTCAGGAATTAACAGATTTAATTTAAATCAAAATAGGTTTACTGCATCAGCATGACGTCAGCAGTCAACAGAGGTGTTGATTGGCTCGCTGACGTGTGGGTCCCGCATGTCATTGAGTGTAAACTAACTAACCAGTTTAATTAGTTTAGTTAACAGATTAGTTAAGTTAATTAACATTAGTTAATTATGTTAATTAGTTATTAGGTTAATTAAACACAATTAATTAATTTAGTTAATTGATTAATTAATTAATATTTTTATTTTTTATTTTATTATTATTATTATTATTATTATTATTCTCTTTTTAAAAAACCTTTCTAGGCGTGGGGCCACTAGTCATAGGCACACGGGCCTTAACGGGTTAGCGGGCAGGAGGGCGACGGGAAGGCGAACGGGCGGAGCCGGGACGGGCGCCAGCCCGCGCGAGTAGGCGTTGCGAGGTGCGGCACCCACCGACGCTGCGGCGGGGCGCGCACAGCCGCCGATGAGTGGTGGTGGGGCCCTGTAGAGGGAGCAGGGTGGCCTCGGCGAGCCACGACGGGGCTCGGCCGGGAGAGGTCGGCGCGGGCCGGAGAGGCTAGGGGGTCGCGGAAACGTGTGGGCGAGCGGCTGGAGCACGGGGCTGCGGTCGGGGCGTGGCCGGCAGCGGCGGAACGTAGAGGGGCGACGATGGGCAGGGGGGCTGCAGACCGAAACAGGGTGACGACGCAGGAGCCGGGCTGCGTGCGAGCAGCGGAGCAAGGCGGCTGCGTCGGGCACGACAGCAAGGGGCGGCCTGCGCGGGGTTGCACTGAGCGAGGCCATGGCAGACGGGGTGCGTGTGGGAGTAGAGGGGCGTCGGGCGGTGCGCATGCGTGCGGTGTCCGAGCGCGGCTCGGCCGCGACGAGCACGTGGCAGGGGTTCGAGCATCTACAGGCAACCGAGGTGCGCGGTGAGCGAGCGGCGCGGCGGAGGCGGAACGCGGCGACCGCGGCGTGGTTTGCCGGCACGAGTCCGAAGCGATGGCGACGAGCAGCGAAGTAGAGGGGGAAAGAGGGAGGGCAAGGCCCTCACCGGCGTTGAAGTGGAGTGGGGTGGCGATGCCCGTTGGCGCCTCTGGGGAGGAGGACGAGGAGGTCCGGCGGAGTGGGCGGCGACGACGACAGCACAGCACCGTCGAGGCGAGGAGGAGGTCGTGGCACGGGCGCGCGGGAGGAGGTCGTCGCCGGCAGGCGGCTCGAGCACGGTGCCCGGTGGTCAGGGCGGCGGCAGGGCGCAGGGGCGAGGCGCGGGCACCGGGCGGCGGCGTCGCGGTGTCGAGACCCGATCCAGGTCGGGATTGAGGGGGGAGAGCGATGTGTGGTCGTGGGGGAAGGAGTGGGTGCGGTTAGGGTTTGGTAGTGGGCATGGGAGGCCATATAGGCCTGCTTAGCTGGGCCGTCTAGCGCAGCGGTCTACTGGGCCGTGGCCAAGTTGGGCCAAAGGGGGTTGCTTTCTCATTTTCTTTTTCCTTTTGTTCAATTTTGTTTATTTTTACTTATTTTCTTATTATGTTTTCTTTTAGTCTCTAATTTACTTTAAATTAAAAAAATGATAAAAGCAGTTCCTAATTTAGTATAACTAAATATACTACTGCCACATTAACTATGGCGCCGAAATAAAATAGTTTACTATTTTATTAAATATAAAAGGCATTTATTTAATTGTTTAAGATATTGTTTTATTTATTTTAGTGCATTTAAGTAATTTATAAAATGTGGTTTCACCACCATAATCATCTATGATTTATTTGCTACATTTCGAACACTTTAGTTTTAATATCTGAGAACTTTTATTGTTTGCTTGATTTTGAATTTTGAATTTGAATCGGTTTTGAACTAACGCGAGATTAGCAACAATAACCGAGGTGATGTGGCATCGTTAACGTGGGATTACTTTAGCTTAATTATCCGTACGTCGTACTTTTCGGTGGGACCAACATGTCAACCCGGTGTGACCGATTTCATTAGGGTTATGGCATAACGTAATCTCGGTGAGACTGATTACACAAACTCGGTGGGACCGATTTTGGTAATAAGCTAACCAGAGAGTTGGTTAGGCAAACTCGGTGGGATCGATTCACTCATCTCAGTTGGACCGAAACGTTACGAAGGGAAAACAGAGAGTTTGCATTGCGAACTCGGTGGGACCGATCGCTCATCTCGGTTGGACCGAGACGTTACGAAGGGAAACAGAGAGTTTGCAATCCCATCTCGGTGAGACCGAGATCCCTATCGGTACGACCGAAGTGACTAGGGTTTCTGGCAGTGGCTATGTCAAGTGAACTCGGTGGCACCAGATAAAACATTTCGGTGGGGCCGAGTTTGACTTTTGGTTTGGGATATATGTGGATATGAGAAAGTAGTTGAGGGTTTTTGGAGCATATCACTAAGCATGTTGAGCAAGCAACCCATTAAGCAACACCTCATCCCCTTTTAATAGTATTGGCTTTTCCGATGGACTCAATGTGATCTTGGATCACTGAAAATAAAATGTAGAGTCTTGAGCTTTAGAGCTTGAGCCAATCTTTTGTCCTAGCATTTTGAGGGGTTCACATTCCTAATCCATGCCATGCCAATCATTGAGCTTTCCTGAAATATTTATCTTGAAATAGCATTAGCTCAATGAGCTATATGTTGTTAATAATTACCAAAACCACTCAGCGATAGTTGCACTTTCACACCCCCTCTAGACACCTCTTCTCGATCCTTTCAAGTCGTGATGACGAAACTTATTACTTTGAAAACTCACATGACGAAAAACTGTATCGCGTGATGTTAAAGGCTTCTGAGATCCCTGGAAGGTTCTATAGGAACTCAAGGCCATGTGACATTCTGTTCGATGCTCTGGAAACAAGAGAGCCCCCTAGCCGTGCAAGGGGTATAGGTGGTAATGTCCCACACAAGAGGGCTTTCACACTTAGTAAAGAAGATAGGCTCAGCATGAAAAAAGCGAGGAGTGAAATGAAGCAGAATGAATTGTATGAAAGGTTGAGGAAGGACATGTATTCGACTGTTCTAAAGGAAATTGAGGAGTCAATGATGATGCAAAAGACTCTAACACTAACAGATAGCCATCAGATGGGAGGGGAGGTGGGCATGGAAGATGCTGGTTATTGAGCGACAACACCGCACAAGAGTAGTTGTGCATCAGCTGACCCCGGCGACACTGAGACTGTAGCTGCTCATGATGATGCTATATCTGATCTATCTCGAATGAAAGACAGACTGAAGGGCGTGCTTACACATTATGAAGGTACATTAAAATGTGCAATAGCCTGGGTTTGCCCACCCTTCTTGTAAGAGGGCGTCTTGTTGGACAATGTGCCATTGAAGCCGGGCTGTGTGAAGTGCTATGTGACTAAAGTAAAGCCTGGATTCAATGAATTTTCCCTGAAGAATGTCCTATGGGACTTTGGTGAGCATAGGACCTTCGGAGAAACACTTCTACATGACATCCAGTGGCCATGAAAGGAAATAGACTTCATGGATGAGATCCCTAAAGCCCCGCCAAGAGCAACCAATGTCTCCCCTCAACCGGTGATGCTCTCCTTGCCACAGTAGCTCTTACGTGCTTCCCCCAAGGAACCTAATACTCATAATCCGATGGTTGATGCATCAACCTATGACCCGCCCGCTTGACTTTGTGCCATACAGGCCATGTCATCGTCTGCCCCTAGAGCAGCCAGTGGAAAGGCCTACAAGTGCTGAAGACGCACCACCAATTCAGATGTCGGCCGCTGAAGCATGGGGGGAGACCCAGTTGCACCACATGCTCAGCAAACCAACCTGGTGGAACGGACTGCTAAGCAGTCTGATGCTTCGGAACCGCCTGCTAAGCAGTTTGTAGGTCCAGAACCAACTGCTCATCAGTCCGTCGGTCCACAGCCGCGTGATCAGCATACCAATGCGTCAACATTATCTACTAAGCAAACCAACGCGTTGGCACGGCCTCCTCAGCACACCGACAAGTTGGCACCACCTACGCAGAAACTCAACATAGCGTCAATGCATGGTCAGCAGTCCAATGCCTCTGCTCCTACAGCCCAGCAGTCCGTCACAGCAGCACCGCTAGCTCAGCAATCCAGCATAGCTAAACCGTCTACTAAGCATTCCGTCGAAGCTTTACCATCTACTCAGCAGTTTGTCTTTCAGCCATCCAGACCTTGTACCAGAAGTGTTTCAAGTACCAAGAAGGACGTTGGCAAAAAGGTTGCACCCGCGAGGAAGCACGCTGAGAGGGCGAAGAGGAATGAGAACGATTACCTCGCTATGTTGTTGCAGTTATATTTACCTTCCTCATAAAATGTTCAATTTGTTATTTATAGTACATGAGTAAGAACTTGTAGCATTGTTGTAGTTAATTATAGCTTCTGATGTTTTAGAATTTGGTTGTTGTCTCAATAGCAATTAATTCATTTGCACATTGATCTTTTGGAGAAGATATGTCATAATTAACCTGTTCCTTCAGTTTTTCAAAATAAGTATAGGTGATTTTCAATGTTGCTATAAACTCGTTTCCCCTACAATTGTTACTGATCTAGTTTTAAATATTATAGGACGAAGTGTTCTTACTTGGAGTGGGTTGATCAAGAGTGGTCGCAGTCTTTGAAGATGTGCCTAACAAAGCTCTGGAGCATGTACGAGGAAGAGAACAGAGGTAGGCTTAGAGAAAGTGTTGTCAATGTTGAAGAATATTTGAAGATGCGGGACAAAAAGATGAACATGGAGAATAAGCTCGGATTTTTTTAAATCAGACTTTGCTAAGATGGTGTTGGCGTAGGAGGAGGCACTTTCCTAGTTGGCTAGTGCAAAACGGGTTCTTACTGAACTAAAAGCAAGCCTGGATGATATCGATTAGGGAAATGAATATATTGTTTTAATATTGTTCTTATGAAACTGAACTAGCTATATGATGTACTGTGTTGTTTTCAGGTAGCTATCGTACTATGATGTTAAAATATATTTATGTGCCTGATATGAAATTGGCAAATAGTTGTTCGATATGAAATGTGAATTTGCGTAATACTGGAATTATTAATTGTAAACTAATAAACCTGATAAATGGGTCATGGAACTTTGTAAATGGTTCTAGCAGTAAAAGTGCTTGTGATGGATAGCCCAATGTCACACCATTTTCTTCATCAAATCATGTGTGATGTAGTTGAATAAAAGCAAACGGTTAACCAAGGCAGAGCGTGTGTGATAGTTACACCTATCACGCATGAGCGTATACATAAAACTGTGTGGGATGTACATACGAACGGAAACGTTTTCCCTAGATTGACTATGTGGGATGTACATACGAACAGAAACATTTTCCTTGGATTAATTATGTGGGATGTACATAAGAACAAAAACATATTCCTTAGATTGACTGTGTGGAATGTACATAACAAATGGAAACGTTTGTTTGGGACTGACTGTGGGATGTACATACGAACGGAAACGATTGGGTTTTGATACCTCGCCCGATCGCACATGAGCTCATTTTGCCCCAGCCTGTGTGCAAGGAGGCCCTATCCCCAACGGTTTTTGGGGCATGTGGGAAGGACCCCCTATTGCCCATACTCACTTGGCGATGGTTCCAAATGCCGTCGCAGAAAGGGGTTAAAAACCGTCTGTATAGCACTGACACGTACCAGTGAGGGACTACACAGGGCTGACGGTTGGCCTTGAGACTGAGCCCTAGACGGATAGATGCACGGCCAACGGCGAGTGGACGTGAGGCTCCCAGGCGGTCTACTCATCTGGTGGTCCAATTAGCCCCTCCTTCCTCTCTTCCAGCTTTGGCTTCACTTCCTTCGTTAAGAAATCTCTGTCAAAATTAGGTCTAGGGATTCCTCATCTCTAAAGTCTGAAACTCTGAATAATTGGTCTAGGCCAGGAAGGTAGGGGTTGATTAGTTGATGCGAGCAGTACTGAATGGGAGGAATGGACCGATGTACATACACACCCCACTAATTATACATTGCAGCGTATGGTATGAGAGTTCAAGGCCAGGCTTAGGGGATAGGGATGAAATTTGGGAAAAAATCATTGGGGTTGATCATGAATTCATGACTAAAGAAAAATTGTATGAACTTCTAGTTGATGCAAAATTGATGCATGTAGTTCTGTACTATGCAAAGTTGATGCAAGCAGTGTTGTACTGTGCAAAATTGATGCAAGTAGTTGATGAAAAATTGTATGACTGAATATTTCATAATACGATACATGTAGTTGATGCAAGTAGTTCTCTACTATGATCTTGTTACTTGTTGCAGCTCATTTTCTTATTTGTGTAACAACTAACATCAAATTTATCATTAAATTTCAGAGGTGAGGAGGTTTTTGGTTAATAGAGAAAACACTGAAAATGTGAACAGTGTGGAACCAAAAATAGAAGTTGAGGCACAACCACCGCCTACTATTGCCAATGAATTTAATCCAAATAAGATAGAGGGTGATCCAGGAAAGAGGAAACAAATTTGTTAGTAACCTCCTAATATTCACGACCTAGTGAGAAGGGATATGTATTGAGCGGGAGTTATTAGTTGATGATAAGGATATAATTCAAACATTTACTGCAATGAAATCTCAGGAAGGGCATTTGCCTCGTGATTTTCTTTAGCAAACTGTCGGTATGTTGCATCTGACCATCTCTATTATTGTGAGCTTTCTATTTTAATATATTCACATCCCACAACTAAATTTATTTTAATTACAAATCCATTTTTTATCTTGTAGAGCCTTATAGGACTTTGGCAACATGGCGAGTTTGTCTCTATTCAAGGCTAGTTATATGTCTTTTTGGAAAAAATGAACAAGTTTTGGCTATGGTGGACGAAATTGCACAGTGGCATTCAGTGACATCTAGTATGGATAGCTTTACTTTCGTTGTCATGTCCCAATTTTATCTGGTCTATGAAATTGATATTGATATATTATATATTACTTCACTTTTGAATTACATTTTGTGTGACTTTTATGTTTATGTTTCACTTGATTATTATTATGGATTTGCGGTTTGGAAGTTTGATGCTATATTATGTGTTGTGTATCCGAATATCTGGATTTTGTTTTTTAGTGTATATACGCTTAGGCTCAACTTGCCCAGGCTCCACAAAAGTTTTGGCTCCGCCAATGTGTGTTGATGTAGTGTTCGAGTTACTGGCCACTACCGCTCGCACAAGCTCTTGGAACTCACTGTCTGAATCAGTTCAGTTACTTGAGTCTCAACTACAAGCTGAAAAGACATCGATCAGTTGTGCTGTGACAAGAAGCTTAAGGACTGAGGAAGTCCATGCAGAATTCAGATGCATACTTTCTGGTGCAACAGCAAGTGTCGGAGTATTTTAGCGCCAAACAAGAGAAAGCTAATAAGCTTGCTAAGCTTATTGCCAACATGGTGTGTTGGAATCTACGGTAGGGTGCGTCGACTGCAAATAAATTTTCCTACGTGTAGAACAACCAAGAACATGCTACGGGTGATGGATCACAGATCGTTACCACTAGACGCGCAGTGCTGTGCAGCGGAAGAAGAGTTGGGGCAGCGCGTCCGCATGGATCATCTCCTCCTCGTGCGATCTTCCTCGAGTAGCCGGTCGTCGGATCCCACGCACAGGTTCGCCGGAGCGGCACAAGTGCACCGCCTCTAACGGTATCCGCACGTGCAGGAGGAACGCCGTGCGGTGGACTTCTAGGTCCAATCACACAGTCGGCGGCGAGTGGGGGTGGCTATTCGCAAGACATGCAAACGCTAGTGACAGCGCCGAAGCGATCAATCGCATGAGTGTACTGCAACCCCACTTTATATGGGCATCCATCGCGGGCTCAACTCTTGGGCCTCACACGGTTCCTAAAGCCCAAAGTTTGTTCGACCTGGATCCGAATCCGAGTAGGATCATTTCTGACTCGTGGAGTCGGACTGGGCCTCACAGGTTCCTTCCCTTAAACGCGTGACCCCTTAGGTTCTCGTTCACTTGGTCGCGAGTCAGATCACATCCGACTCGGCTAGTCGGTAGAGGCCTCTAGCAAAGCGTGCCGACTCCAAGTGTCCGATGAAGTTGGTTAGGCGAACCCGTACAACACACTTCTGTTCCCTTTGCCACATGATATATGTTGTCGGGCTCAAGGCGAGACTATCATCCTTGTGCTAGCCCGACCTCTTTCTCGTTCCAGTGATGCCAACCACAAACCGGATCATCTCATAATCCAAATCGCGTGGCCATGCTTATCTTGGTAGGATCACACAAGGGGCCCAGAGTATATCTCTCCTGATCGAAGGGGCAAATCCCATCTTCCGATCAAATCCCATCTTGCTCGACCATGTCTCACAGCATGGGTCTGGACAAGCCCGAAACCTACCTTTGTAACTACCCAGTCATGGAGTAGCGTTTGGTTGGCCCAAAGAAAGTCTGTCACCATCCCGAGTACATGAGCCAGCTCAGGTCTTAGGACATAGAACATATGTTGTACTAGAGACTCACAGATGACATATCCTACATCTCATAGTTGGGTCTGTCCAACTCGGACCTTATCTCAACTTGGATCCGACTGCGTCGAATCCGCCAGATCCTTCCAAGTCCATATTACCCTGTTAGCATCCAATGCTCCATGGCTAGTGAGACCAAGCCATCGACCGTGTCATATGCTAGTCTAGTCGGCTACGCGTCCACACAACCCTTTCGACTAGGGACCTTTTAGGACAATCATCATACAATGCATAATCCCACAAACAAGTCACGTACTTGTTGATGCATATCATTGATAATGTCCAAGGACTATCTTTATTCATAAACACATAGGAAATATCATCATACATGATTGCCTCTAGGGCATATTTCCAACATGGCGGATACCCAGGATAACATTTCTTGAGCTCTTCTGAAGTTGTTTCAGTGATGGACTTGTTTTGTTGCCACATTTATTTGCACTGGTGGCCAATTTAGACGTCCGGTGTATGTAATATATATGCTGCTTTGTTCTCTATATTTGCACTGGTGGCAAACTTTGATGCCCAATGGATGTAATATGTGTAACCGTAATAGCCTAGCATAAGTTGCTTGCTTATTTATTTCCTTATTTTCTTGTTTATTTGTTTGCTTATAGTCATTGCAGTTCTTTTTCCGCGGTTTGCTAGTGGCCACAATAACCTATTTTGAAAAAAAACTAGGCCACAATAACCATGGGCAACATACGGACTATTGTAACCATGGTCATGTTACCTGCCGTAGTGACCATGGGCCTCCTATGGGCCGTAGGATCCATGAGCCTTCTACGGGTCATAGAATCAATGGGCCTTCTACGGGTCGTATGATCGATTGGCCAAATATGGGTCGTACTATTTGTGGACCAGTAATGGACCGCAATATGGGCCATAAACGGGCTAGAATGGGAATCATTTGTTTATGGGCCGACCATAACGGGCCGTTAATAGGCCGTTAATAGGACGATTTTATGACAGAATCAAGATAGTCATACATGTGTTGTCATAGAAGTTTTCCATGACAATACTCAAATTATCATCACGGAAGTGTTTTATTTTGTAGTGATAGTCCTTCATGGACGTAAGCCATGATGGAATAGACATGGTTGCTTCTTCGTAGACCCTTCATGGACTCACGCAGCCGTTACCGTCTGTGGGTTGAAGTCTCCATCAACGTGGATGTACGATAGCACCACCTATCGAAACCACGACAAAACATCATCGTGTTTGCATTGTGTTTGATTTCTCTGTTCCCTCCTTTACGTTCATATGCAAAGTCTTTACTTTCCGCTGCTCAACTCTTACACTTGCATGTGTAGGGTGTTCTTGACTTGGTATAATTGCTAAAACTTGCCTACAACTAAAGTTGGGAAAATGTTAAGTTTTTGTTTGGTTAAGTAGTCTAATCACTCTCCCTCTAGACATACTTTCGATCCTACACCAGGGTTCTCAATCTTTCACACCTGGAGGTGTTGAAAGAAGAACACAAGAGGAACAACAAGAGAAATACTCAAAGAGAAGAACACAAAGTCACACATCCACTAACTCCACAATCCCATACAAGGACATAGATCCACAGTCAACATAAGGAAATAAGTAAAGAGGTAGTTCTTCCCAAATCCATAGAGGAATTGAGGTCTTGAGGGTGTTAGAGTTGTGTTGAATATTGTGTACAAGGTAGGTTACAGTTGGACTATGAGTTGTATTGTGTTTACGTAGGATATGTAGTCGTGTCCTAGTAGGACACTTGTATTCTAGGCCTCCCATATATAGTAAGGGTAGACACACGATATAACCTATGCCAACATAATAGCACAGGAGTGCGCAAGGGAAGGCAGAGTTCTTGGAGTCGGATCGAGCAGCTATCAGGAGCACCTGCGCAGGCAGGCAAGCAGCAAGCGAGGCCACATACAGGCGTTGGACAGCGGGCGGATCGAATCAGAAGCAGCGGTAGCAAGTGCATGCAGCGCGTCTGGAGCAACAAATCGAGATGTCATAAGGCGGCGGCGTGACGTGTATGAGCAGGGCTGCAACAAGCGCATGGAGGCAACGAGAGGCTGGCATTCGCGGCAGACTGGACGTGTGGCAATTGTTCGATTGGGCGAGCGTATGACAATGCATGTACGTACATGGCTGTGATTGTTGGTGCTTGGCGGCCCATGACACGCAAGGCCCAAGGTGCGCTGGCGCAGCTAGAAAGCGGAGGCCCGTGCGCATGGTAGGCTGAGGTGCGTGGTGCTTGGAGCAAGCCAGAGATTTGTTTGACAAAAAAGGATCGACACATGGCAGACCCAATCGGCGGAGAAGACATCCATTGATACGGTTCCATAGTGCAAGGGTATGACAAAGCAAATAGCTAGCATCGGAAGGTTGAGCCAAGACAGGGATCCAAATTTCACGTGAAGACCAACTAGTTAGAATTATTAGTAGTAAGCGGTGTTCGTGTACTTGGGGCATCGCGTCGAAAGCTCGAATAATTTTTCACAGGGTCAGTTGTACAAAGAACTATAGCGCCAACGGGTACCAGGTTTGAGGTGGAGAAGTTCAAGGAACTGGAAACCTTGGGTTATGGCAGACATGGGTGAAAGATTTGTTGGCACAACAGGGATGCTTGAAGGCAATGTGGGAAGTCGTGTCAGCTGAGCTGGAATTATCATGTGATGGATGAAAATTTGTGAAAGGTGATTTGGGAGCCTTGAGCATGTCGTGCAGCTAGACAAATTAGGCTGGGTCGGACTAGACAGTCTGACGGATTGACGAAAGTCGGTTAGTACAGAAGACGATGGTGGATCCGTGACGACGACATAGAAGCGTGATGCTGATGGTGATCGACTTCTAGGCGTGGAAACACGCGACACGGGTCTGAGTGCTTGTGTGGCTTCAACAAGACTATGACGCAAGGTTGATTCAAGATGTTGCACACTTGAGAGCTTGAAGTTGATGGGGCGCAAGGGTGGACTGTTCATCTACCACGGAGTCATGTTGAAGGTGGGGCTGGAATCTAGAAGACTTCACTCGGTGCTGATTGAGGGGCTACGGTGTAAGTGCATAGAGAGTCGGAGCCTATTTAGCGAGAAAAGCGAGGGACACATAATTTGGACTGAAGCTCAGTGGTCTGTTGGAAGCGTGAAGCTCGTCATCGGTCGGTGATGATCGGTGGTATTCTGAAGTGGGGGTTGAGTGGTGTGGGTTTGCGACCCTTGAGACTCTACCGGGACAACGGAGGCTCGACGTGGTAATAGCGGCGAGGCATGCGGTACGCACGAGACATGGAGACGGGCCGGGGCTCTGGTGGTCATACATGTGGTGAGACAACTGCGAATTTGACTCTGGATGACTACAAGCAATGGTGAAATTCCTTCAAGTTTTAGACAGACGGTTAAGAAAGGAGCGGTGATGTTGAGTTCACGTAACTCTTATGTGTGACACCCAATATGTGAGTTGTTCACTTTCACGTAGGTCAGTGATCAATGTATGATGGCATTGGACGGATACTCTGGAAGTTGGGAGCACAAACTAGAGTAACAAGGAACTTAATTTTGCTCGAGTGTTGACTGTGGTCAAGAAAAAAAGGGACTACAAGTTGTAGGTGGAGTCATATGGAGTCCTTGGAGTAGCAGCGATACTCATAGGATAAGCTCAAGTCTAATGTACATGGAAGTTTGACGCATGGACAAATTCAAGGTGGCGGAGAATATTCACCAAGGTGGAGTTTGTTAGAGTTGTGTCGAATATTGTGTACAAGTAGGTTACAGTTGGACTATGAGTTGTATTGTGTTTACATAGGATATGGACTCGTGTCCTAGTAGGACACTTGTATCCTAGGCCTCTCATATATAGCGAGGGTAGACACACGATGTAACCTATGCCAACATAATAGCACATGAACGAAGGGGAAGTCGGCGGCATGTGCCGGCGTCCAGGGCGACTGGGTGTGGTATTGTAGCGGTGTCATGGGGAGGAGCACCCATAGTCAGGCCCCGGGAATGTAGCCATATCGGTGAACCTTGTTAATAAATCTCGGTGTCATGCCTCGTGTGATTGCTTAGTCCTCGAATGATCGATGGTGGCCTCGAATTTATTCTAACAAAGGGGGTAGATCTTCTCCACAAGGAAGGCCTTAATGATCCCACTATGGGTCGCTTCTTCAAAGGAAGCCTTGATCTCCAAAGGAGAGGGATAGATATGAGCAAAACTCTCTCTAGTTCTCTGTCCATGCTTTCCTAACCTTAAAAAGAGGCAGAAGAATGCCCTGGGGTCGTCGAGGTCGGAAGTTCTAGGCAAGGTTCCAAGGAGGATTTGGGCAAGGTTCCAAGGAGGATTTGGGCTTAGAGAGTTTGCATGCTCTCGGGCTACTTCTGGGAGCAGGGGTTCTAGGGGCTCCAGGGTCCTTTTTTCTTGGTGCTTGTCAATATCTCCTCGTTCGTTCCTTCTTCAACTCTTGGTTCTGCGGGATGGTCGTTGTACCTTAGCACACATAGAGTCCCATTTTGAGGTAGCGGCTATGTCTCACTCGAATGTATAGAGAGCTCGAGTAGGAGAGATGTCACCTTAGTTTTGATAGCTCTTGCATGGGCTCTAGTCATTGATCCACTTGGTGCTTGGGGGGTGAAGTATACATGGGGATGACCCTAGGGTGCTCTGCATCAATAGAGCATGCAACGAAGCACAAGAAGAGGGGGTCCTTTCACGGCACTGGCCCACACACCTATCAACATGAAGGCCCATCAAGCCGACCTCACCCACGAAACTGTGTGTGGCATGTGATTCGTTGTCTCACCAGCGAGTTCGTATGACTCAACGTCAACGGCTTCTTCCTCTTTGCCCACACCTCTATCCACATCTCCGCTGACTCACAAGACCATTGTTACGTTTTTGCTGGTTCATTGTCGATATCTCTCGAGGTGAATTTTGTTTTCTATGCTGTGTTCTACCATTTAGGCCCCTAGGAATGTGTATGGATTTGTTTCACCCATTGTAAAGCATGAGCTCCTCTCTCCTGTTGCAACGCATGGGCATTGATACTAGTATAATAATAGTTTGACGAGCGCCAAATGGGAATCGGCCGTGTTTTGCTCACAACTAGTTGACCCGTTGCGCCAAATGGCGCAGAGACCCGCTAAAGACATGTTGTCGATGAAAATAGTTTCATTTTGCAAGAACCTATTCGATATTGGTAGTACAAAGCTCATGTGTTAAACCATGTTATATTGAGAATATGGTTATCTCGGTGCAAAAACCGAGTTTAAAAAAATTATATTTGTATAACATGTACAAACCAGCTAAGTAAACATTGTTTTAGTTGAAAATATGGTTATCATGATTAGATATCTGAGTTTGAAAAAAACATATTGAAAAGAAAATTCATACTTTAGTTGGTTTAGTTGTGAGCAAGCACATATGGTAACAAATTTAACCCCTCTTAATAAAAAAGAATGAAGGCTTGCGTCTGCAATAAGATGCACAATAACTTTACACCTTGTGCCAAATGGCACAAGGTCTCATTTCAAGAGTTATTTGACAATAAATGCTTGACAAATTGGCAACAATAAGGATCCTTTTAATAGAGTTTTCAAAATGCTGGCATTCTCTCTATATAAATTTGCTATGTAAGCTGGAACTTAGGAATCCATGTCACGGTTTGTCCTTGATACGTTGTTCGTAACTCTGCCTCCCACTCTGGATCCATAGCATTTTGTCCTTCACAACCCCTTTATAGGTCAAATGCAATGTAATTCCTTCATTTTTTAAAGAAGCTAAACAAACAATGCCTTGCACCACATTTGTCATCTCTTTAGTGATGGATCCACTCTATAGCCATCTCTTCTCTTTTGAAGGCAACTGGACAAACAATGCCCAGCGCCATGTTTATAACATGTTGTTCTACTGTAATAGAAGTGCAGACATGAAATGAGGAATCAATTGAAGAAACAAGGACATATTGGTCTGCTGCAATTGAAGGGCAAACCAAGATTGACAAGTACCACACTAGGAACAAAAGTTTATAACATAGATAGAAGTGACAATAAACAACAAGTTTTTCAAGATTTACAATGAACAACATGATTTGGCTTCTTGCTCTTAAATAGACACAATCTGCAGCACTAAAATACACTCTCTTATGGGAAGTAAAACTGATAATGCTCACCTAACATGTACAAAACCGAGATCAGTCATGTAATTACTGCCTGCTAGATTAGTATTTTAGTTATCCTCGTCCAGCGAAGAGGAGTCCATGTTTGCAAGTACTATCACTTCATTCATATTTCCTGGCAAAATAGGGTCAGATGCAACACTTATACACCATTTTCTAATGGTAAAGGAAGTAATGAACTAATGAGCACATAAATTCTTAAATCAACCTCCACAACATCATCTGCAGAAAACTTTACAAAAGGAAAGGGCGATATCTTTTATCGTACCAGAGGTACATCAAGTATGTTTCATTTGCATACAATAGAAAAAGAGGCTTAACCCAACTGAAAGGTGGACAATCCAGAAAGACTGATGAACATCAACTATATTGACTTTTGTAGTCCAGGCATAGCAGAAGTACCTAATTCAACATCCAGACTCTAAATGTGCCTAACAAGAAGATAACAGAATATATGTTAATACACTAAATGGCAGTAGGGACTATTCGAAAGGATATGTGGTCTAGATGCAACCTAGATGCCCTCGTCAGTACAAGCAGAGGTGGTCGTCATAGTGACATCCAAGGATGGTCGCTCAGAACTAATGATTCATCACACATTAATTACTGAACCACCGTCCCTAGTTTCCTAATCGGGCTACAGAGCTCTTTCTATGTCATCAATCTCAACTACTGCATCGTCCTGACCACTGTCACTGCCAGTCAAATCGAACCAAAAATCAGAAATATTGTAGTGAGAAACGACACCTGCTAAGAATGTCCGTGAGCTCACAGTATTATTTTGGTGACTGCCTTATCAAAATAACAATGTGAATTAACTGCATCTTTATCTTTATAAACATTTTTTTCAGGTACCTCAATATTCACAACAACTGTCATGATCAGGTGTTTAATTTGAGCAGGAAAAAAGCTGGAATATGCACGAGTAAAAATCTACAAATGCAGGCAAATCAAAATCTTATGTGCATTAATAGCTTGAAACACTACATAGCTCTTTCTCTGCCATCAATCTCAACAACTGTGTCGTCCTGACCACTGTCATTGCCAGTCAAATCAAACCAAAAATCAGAAATATTGTAGTGAGAAATGACACCTGCTAAGAATGTCCGTGAGCTCACAATATCAGTTTGGTGATTGCCTTATCAAAATAAGGATGTGAATTAACTGCATCTTTATCTTTATAAACCATTTTTCCAGGTACCTCAATATTCACAACTGTCATGGTCAGGTCAACTTAGGTGTTTAATTTGAGCAGGAAAAAAGCTGGAATATGCATGATAAAAATCTACAAATGCAGGCAAATCAAAATCTTATCTGTATTAATAGCTTGAAACACTACAGTCCTATATTATTGCAGTCAATACCTTGTCTCAAACTGAATTATATGTAGCAATTTTAACTGCGTACCACAACAAACATCACCAACTATTTCATTGATTGGATTCTCAGGATTAGCAACAATGAAAGGTGTGTGTAGATGAGCCAGCCAATAACATTTTACCAGCATGAAAAAAAGAATATACGCATAAACTGGAAGACACTGCAGACCAGTTCCAAACGCTTCTCTGGGTCTTACAGTCATCGGTTAATCCATGAGCAGGAGAACGGAGAAAAACAAAGTGCAGATCTTAGTCTCTAAGGCATTTCATCAAGCACGTAAAGATCTAAAGATGAAGCGGTTCTGGATTTGGATTGGGAAATTGGCCGAGCAATTATGACCAGGTTGCACCAATAAGTCCTTGCCAAGATGTAAATTATCCAGTCAATAGAAATGGTATACCTTCGTAAATAACCTGCCCTATTTAAACAAATAAATTTGTAATCTGTTATTAATCGAGGACAAAGTGAAATGGCAAGGTCTTCAGAAACATCCAGCCGACAGTCTCAAATTGGAGGCTTGAATTAAAAAAGGATCTTCAACTACTTCAACACAAGATCAAAGACAAGTATTCCACCTTGTTCAAGCAGGCTGTCAGGTAAAATTTTAAATGATTCTCATGTTGCCCAAAACTGAAATGGGATAAGGGCTCTGCCCCATTAGCTTAGATATTTTTTCTTTTGTTTTTGTTTTCTCCTTTCCCTTTGTAACATATTGTTTTTTAATGAAAATATACCATAGCACTATTGTTCTATGATTTGTGGTTCAAAAAAAAGTCAAATTACCTAAAGGGCTATGTCCATCTTCTTCAGTCCTATTCACACTGAGAGGAAATAACAGAAAACTCACAAACATGACAAAAAAGATCTTCTTGAGTCCTATTCATATGTTCATATGTACCAATGCATGGTTTTTGTATATAAATAGAAATCTGTTTGTTCGTGTTTAAAAAACAGTTCTTTTATCTGTTTCACTTCATGAACTGATAATTGGATATCCACTCTAACTGCAATACTTTTTTGTTTGTGTGAATGACATAGTTAATATTCATTCATCGTTATGTACAGTTTTGTTCCAACTGAAATATATGTATTTCTAACTATCGGAATGCTTAGACTTTCCTGTCTACATATATATCACCAAATAACAAGTTAGATGCTTGCAGAAAACACATAAATCACCAGATATCTTATAACGCAATAGAGCGGTTCCGGGCAATACTGACCCTCTTCTTAATAGCCCCAAGCTCCTGAAAGAAACCTGCAAAATAATCCAAACCAACAAAGATGCCCATTAGCTTAGATCTTTTTTCTTTTGTTTTTGTTTTCTCCTTTCCCTTTGTAACATACTGTTTTTTAATGAAAATATACCATAGAACTATTGTTCTACGATTTGTGGTTCAAAAAAAGTCAAATTACCTAAAGGGCTATGTCCATCTTCTTCAATCCTATTCACACTGAGAGGAAATAACAGAAAACTCACAAACATGACAAAAAATAGATCTTCTTGAGTCCTATTCATATGTTCATATGTACCAATGCATGGTTTTTGTATATAAATAGAAATCTGTTTGTTCGTGTTTAAAAAACAGTTCTTTTATCTGTTTCACTTCATGAACTGATAATTGGATATCCACTCTAACTGCAATACTTTTTCGTTTGTGTGAATGACATAGTTAATATTCATTCATCGTTATGTACAGTTTTGTTGCAACTGAAATATATGTATTTCTAACTATCAGAATGATTAAACTTTCCTGTCTACATATATATCACCAAATAACAAGTTAGATGCTTGCAGAAAACACATAAATCACCGGATATCTTATAACGCGATAGAGCGGTTCCGGGCAATACTGACCCTCTTCTTAATAGCCCCAAGCTCCTGAAAGAAACCTGCAAAATAATCCAAACCAACAAAGATGATATTAGTTCCAGACCCTTTGCATCACCTGTACTTCTCCAAGCTCTAATGACAGAGACATACCTTGCATCTGGTCCTTGTAGAAGCTGTGGGGGATGTGGCCGGTACATAGGACATGGGTTGTGTTCTCTGGCTCCTCCGGTTGCTTTGCCTCTCGGATCCTCTGCTCTTTCCCCTCCGGCAGCTACACCAATTACAACACAACATCAGGGACAAGGAAAAAATGCATGCGTGTGTATATGTTTTTCTGTTGGGTTCGATTTGGTTCGAAGTCAAGCACACACACAACAGGAAGCCCTTCCCCTCACGGTCTTGGAACCGGCCGAGTGCCGCAAGAGAATCAAATAAGATGAGGGCTTCCCCGATTTGGCCCAAATCGAGGCCCGAATAATGCCATCCTCTTATTTGATTCTCTACAAAGTCTTATATACAAGAAAGTTGGTCTAACATTACATCATCATGCAAATATATGCATTGGAGGGTGGGTACCCAGTAAAAGGACACCCTGAAAATGGAAATGCAATATGGTTAGCATTGAAACCCTCATTGCAAAAGAACCACCAGAAGGCCTCAACTTTCTGGACAAAACTGGGTACTTCATTCCTCTTGGAATGTAAAAATGAGTTATGTAAGACACAAAGGCAATTGTATTTTGTTGTGTAGCATCATTTACCTAGCACAAAACATTTTAAAAAAGTGCATTCCCATCTTTCCGTTAGCAATTATTTACCGAATAGGAATGTAAAAGCTATATTTAAAATGGCAGGGTCTTAATAAAATACAATTAGATAGAGCAGCTCAGATGAATCAATAACGTCCCTGCTTTTATGAATCCAATTCTTAGAACCCTTGGTATATTGATATCTCTGTCCAGTCTAAGGCCCTGTTTGGTTCCAAATAAGTCACCAACTTATAAGTCGAAAAGTGTAAAAAATGACTTATTTTGCCAAACGGACCCAACTTATAAGTCACCTCAACTTATAAGTCATAAGTTGCTCCACCCCAACTTAAAACTTATAAGTCACCCCCTTTTGCATGGGTCCCACCACCTTTACATAAAAAAACAAGGTGGGAAGATGTGCTCAGGTGACTTATAAGTCAGGTGGCAACCAAACAGGCGTGACTTATAAGTCACTGGTTTTAAGTCACCTGACTTATAAGTCAGGTGACTTATTGAAACCAAACAGGCCCTAAATTTACGCTCGTAACATCATCTTGTGAAGTAAAAAAAATGATTGGATGCATCCTAGGTGCATAACATGATCTATGAAAGCAATTTTATACAAAGCATATGAACCAGCTTCAACTATTCAACCACCCGTTGCCATTTTCTGAACTTAATCAAGAAAAGTGGCTGCATAGAGCTAAAATCCCAAAATAATCACATGGTCAGGTCAAAGAAAAACTATGAGGCTGCAGAAGATGGATAGGGCATCGTCTCCTCATGCATCGTTGCCTGAGAAGAAGAAAAAAGGGGAAGGGTTTGCGAACACACCACCATGTCATACCTCATCGATGAATCAGGGGCCAAGGGGAGGAGGCCGCACGGAGAGAGTAAGAGAGAGATTGGGTGAAGCTCACCTCGGTGTTGGCGGCAGACGCGGTCGCCGTCGCTCCTCGTGTGTGCATCTCCCCAATCCGTGCCCCTGGCCTTGACCGCCGCGCCCGCTGCTTGCCGAGCCTGCCGCGCCCGCTGCCCGCCGAGCCTGCTGCGCCATCTGTGGCGCTCACCGACGCTAGCCGTCGCCGTGCATCAGTAAGGCACCATCGAGACGCTCAATTTCGCCTTTTCCTCTGGAAGACCCAGCCGCTGCCATGGGGCCCAAGTGACGGAGATGGTCGGCTGTGAGGACGAAGGAGGGAGGAGGGAGGGGGCAGACAACGCGGGGAGAAGAGGAGGCGGCCTAGGCGAGCCAGGAGAAGAGGGGCGGCGACATGGGATAGGATGGAGCGAGCGGGGAGGAGAACGAGGCGGAGTGGGCGCAGGGCTGGCGGCTAGGGTTTTGACGCGCGGGCGGAGGGGATTGGCAAAGGAAATCCCTCGGGGACACGAACAAAGTTCACCCAGCCAAGGAGCGTGCGAGACGAGTCCACCAGTCATTGGCCAACGAAAACAACCGTGAGGTGAAAATCGAGTTTAACCGTTCTGAAGATCTAACGGCTTAGACGTGTCCGAGAGCCAGATCCGACGGCCCATGAAGGCCCAATCGGGGGAGCCTTCCGAAGGGGAGTTGGCTAGCCTCTTTTACCTTTTAAATGTGCAAAAAAGAAAAAATAAACTCAGACAGAAGGCTGAACGCACAGAACGCAACCCAATGTCAGCCCACATTGCGAAGCCCACAACGCACGCACACTGAGATGAGATCCAGCCGCTCCCTTTCCATAAATATGATTTTTCACGTAGTGCCCTAAAATCAACCTCCCCCCGGCCTTCCTTTCTCTTCCACGAACCCCGGCTCTTCCCTCGTACACCGCCGCCGCCGCCGCCGCCATGGACCCCAAACTCCGCTCTACGCAGGAGGAACCATCCAACGAGAGAAAGAAGGATAAAAAGAGCAAGAAGAAGGAGAAGAAGCCGAAGTCAGCGGCCGAGGCCGAGGCCGAGGAGGTAGCGGCGGAACAGGAGGAACTATCCAACAAGAGAAAGAAGGATAAAAAGAACAAGAAGGACAAGAAGCGGAAGCTAGCGGCAGAGGCCGAGGAGGCAGCGGCGGAAGAAGAGGCCAAGAGCAGCAAGAAGAGAGGGGTGGCCACAGAGGAACCGGACCAAGGAGGGGCCGTGGAGAAGAGCGTGGCGGTGACTGGGAAGGGGTTCGCGGACCCCAAGTATGCGCCGCTCAACTCCTTCGCCGCCGCGGCGCTGCCAACCCAGGTGCTCGACTGCTGCAAGGGGTTCGACCGGCCGTCACCCATCCAGGCGCTAGCCTGGCCGTATCTCCTCGATGGCCGCGATTTCATTGGCATCGCTGCCACCGGATCTGGTACTGTACAATTCTGCAATTTCTGCTCCTGTTTCGTTATCCTATCTCTTCACCGTGTTAATATGTTGCGTTCGTTGTAATTTCCCTATGCCAGGGAAGACTATTGCGTTTGGTGTGCCGGCGCTGATGCACGTCAGGAAGAAGCTGAGTGAAAAAGGCGCCAAGAAGGGGTTGCCGCGATGCCTCATGCTGGCTCCAACAAGGGAGCTTGCTCAGCAGGTAAACCTGTACCACATGTTCATTGTGCTGTCAATGTCATTTTCAATGTTTGGGTAGATGCTATTCATCTGCTGTGGCAGTAAATTAGAGCTACTGGCGTCAACAATAACGACACGTGATACAGCTAGCGTGTGATGCTCTGCGCATTTTCTATGTTTCTTCATTGAAGTGTTTCAGTTAAAGCTGTATCTTTGTGGCTTCCCTGATTTGGCATTGTTTTGGCATAATTATTTATGAGGATGACACTTACATTGTCAGTAGCATATTTTTTTTGGAGTTTTTTGTACACACTTTTACTTACCCCCACTGCCACTTTTTAAGAATCATTAATATTGAATGGTTGGTAGGAGCAGTGTTTCTGAAGTGCTTAAGGGCATGTACAATGGTGGCATATGGATACATATGCCCCATGCCAAAAAGTAATTTGAGGCATCTACATTTATTTTTTCTCCCCAATGCAAGCTACCACTAGTGGGCCTTATTAAGAAATAGAAAATAAAGACTCTAATACACATGCATCTCTACTTTTTACTCCAACCTTTTCAGCTTTTGTCACCGGACCACACTTTTTCTCTTCAAGCACCCGCCTCCTGAAGAGGATCCCGCTTCCCTATCCGAACCTACTTTACGTCATATCCGATCCTACATGGCATGCGAGGCATCACCTTGAGGCTATGCATTGTACATGCCCTAAGCATGTGCCATTGTCAACTCTTATGTGCAGTTTTCCGTATCTATGATTTTCAGTTCTTTCCAATTTGACCCCACTTGCTATTCTATCTCTTGAATCTTATCTGAGCAGCTTAAAGGGAATGGCATAATCATGTTTTAACCTTTGTCTACCGTTTCACGGTCATAGATAGGCTTTGCTAACTGGGATATTGCCATATTCTTATCATAAGAACTTGTCTCTTTAGAATTAAATATACTGAAATGACTTAAGCTTTATTACTGTGTTAGATCGCAGATGTACTTACTGAAGCTGGTGCGCCATGCGGGATAAATTCAGTGTGCCTCTATGGTGGAACATCAAAAGGACCCCAAATATCTTCCCTTAAATCTGGAGTTGTAAGATAACACAAACTCGATTTTTTCTTGCTCACCCTACTGATTGTTTCATCATATCGTGATTTGAAGTTTTTCCTATCAAAGAGTTAGCCTTATGATTTTTTTCGTTGTCTGGCCTTCCATTCGCTTATTTTGTTACTGTTCTACCAGGAAATAGTCATAGGAACTCCTGGTCGTATGAAAGACCTCATTGAAATGGGTGTTTGTCGTCTTAACGAGGTTTCTTTTGTGGTAAGTTGACTGTATTTCTGTTAGTTCTTCTGTTATTTGTGGTTGTGATTTGCAAAATAATTTTTCTTATACGGACGTAACTTGAACATCATCGTGTGATATTTTATGTTTGTTGTGGAGTTTGTGCTCTAGTATTCTTTTAGAAGGCTCATACCTGTTAACAGAAAGTATATTGCATTATATTAAGATCTTGAATACAGGATACACTTAGCAAGAAAAGTAAGTGCATGATTGGACTCCAGTAGCATTGTAGCATACGGTTGCTTGTTTTGTTGAACATTTGTACGTGAAAACGTTCACGTGGTTTAATCAAATCTCCATACATGGATAGTTGAGTGATAGGTCATTGGTAAAATAACTATGTATGACATAAAATGCTTAAATTATTTCCATAGCTTTAACTTTCTTTTTACCTAACCATATCATGCTGTTGTCACTGATCATAGTCTTAACAAATTGGTTTAGTTATTTACATAACTTGAACTTCCAGGTTTTCTCATACTCATAGCACCATGTGGGTGCCCAACTCATAATTCTGAAAAAAGAAACGTTGGTGGTAGAATGATAATAGTTATTTACATAATTCTTAATTCTTAACAAACTGATTTAGTTATTTACATAGCTTGAACTTCCAGGTTTGCTCATACTCTTTAAAACCATCTGGTTGCCCAATTCATAATTGTAAAAATACTGTTGGTGATACAACTCAAATTAGTATGAACAAAATAACTGAAGGCACTTCCCCTTCCTACACCCTTCTCTCTTTTGGATGTAATTAACCAGCAATGACTAGAATTAAACACAGGGTGGTCATGATGAAAAGTTTCATAATGAATCAGCATATGGCAGCAGTGCAGTCACCTGCAGCGTTTCTTGGGATTACTGCCAATATTATGCTTACCATTAGTTCATCCATCCTTGCATTAAATTTTGTCTCTATTGTTGAATTGAGTTTCACAAGTATCCCATTAAGACATGTTTGTATCTTGTAGGTTCTTGATGAAGCAGATCGGATGCTGGATATGGGTTTTGAACCTGAGGTCAGGGCGATTTTAAGCCAAACATCATCGGGTTAGTCTCTATCCCATGTGTGTTTGTATGTGTGGGCGGGTAGGGCCAGGAACTGCAGGGTCTGTTCTATCATTGATATTGTTAGTATTAACATTGTCACAATTATGTTTCTAGTCCAGGTTATGGATAATTGCATATTGGTAAGAAAGAGTAGTAGAAGCAAGTACAAGTTGACCATTAGCTGTAAAGTTGGTCATGCTTAAGAATGCCAACCAATAGACAGCTAGTAGGGTTGGTCTGTAACTCTATAAAAGGACCAAGAGTCCTCCTTGTAACACAAGGTTGCGCAGTATGGATATCTAATAAAGCTTCCTACTAAGTAGTGGCTCTTTTGTGTACGTGTGTATGAAGCACATCAAGACAGAATCCCATTTGTGAAATACGTCTCTTCAGAAACGGAGAGTCCTGGGTGAGAGCTAGTAGCTTCTAGCAGTTATCTTTCCATACTATGTCAGTACTATCTGTTTGGTATTGAGCGCATGTATGCCAAAAAGTTGACATACATTGGCGCAAGAGGGATGACAAAATAACTAGAGATATGCACCTGCACCTGTGTTTTTTTGCTGGATATATAAGCTTGCTACCATTTTACCCTCGGCTGTAAACTTAAGCTGTCTATGAAGTTTAAGCATGCTGTGTTTAGTATGATGTAGAAATTGTGATGATTGTATTGTGTGGAAGCAATAGGTCGGTACTTTGACCTTCTACATGGACTGCATTCAAGAGTCAATGAATTGCCATGGCTATTCATACCGTTTACTGCTTATCAATGCCTATACTTTAGCAGCTTACTGATACCGTTTTTTTCTCTGGATGTCTCTGTATCAATGGCCCTACAACTTTTCTTTTCTATATGATCCATAAATATACAATGTCTTAATGTAGTGCGTCAGATGGTTATGTTCAGTGCAACATGGCCTTTTGCTGTCCACCAGCTAGCTCAAGAGTTTATGGATCCGAATCCAATAAAGGTAATGTTTCTCTGTTTTCACCTTTCATGATACCTGATTGCTTGTTGCTGACCTTGTGACACCTTATCGTAGGTTGTTGTTGGATCGGAAGATCTCGCAGCTAATCATGATGTGATGCAAATTGTTGAAGTATTGGATGATAGAGCACGGGATTCAAGATTAGTTGCTTTGCTCGACAAGTATCATCGAGCACAGAGGTATATTGCTGTACAAATTTCACATGCTGCTGGTTGCGATTAGCAAGACTGATGAAAGCTGCAACAATTTAGAGAAGGTCATTAAATAGAAACATTGGTGGTCAGCTACTCAGCTTGAAATCATAGAACTATTTAGCCCACCTATCCCCCTCTCAGATTTTCAACTTCAGATTCCTAGTTTGGCAAAGAAATGATTCCACGATTCGCATCAATCTATTGTTTGACCTTTCTTCCTGTACATTGCCATCATAGGTCTGGAGGCTAGCATATATCCCCACCCTTCTCCCCTTAGATCTTGCAGGCAGTCAAGTACAATTGGCGGATCCATACTTCCCTGTTCTCTTATCTTCCCAATTTCTACTGCTTCCAAACATTGCTGTCCTAGTCTCCTCTCTAGCAATCTTTTCTTGTGGCTAACTTCTCAGAACAGCAGTATGCTACGACTCAGGATATATGCGATATTTAGTTTTAGTATTATTTGATAATCTGTCGAGTATAATAATATTGCTTCACACAAACTTGAATTTTCAGTATATATAACACTTTACCTGTAAGTCCTTTTTTTGGCCTGAACTGTTAATATGGGTCTGAGAAAATTGCACTTCCTGTGTTTGATGCAACAGCAACCGGGTTTTAGTTTTTGTGTTGTACAAGAAAGAAGCTGGGCGAGTAGAAGCAATGCTTAATAAAAGGTACCATTTTTTTGTCTGCAAGTCAATACTTCTATTACATATTTCCTCTTCTTTAGTTTAATCTATATATGTTTATTCTGAAGGGGGTGGAAAGCTGTTTCTGTCCATGGAGACAAGGCTCAGCATGATAGAACAAAAGCCTTATCTTTATTTAAAGAAGGAAAATGTCCTTTAATGGTATGCTTATTCTCTGACTTTTCATGTACTCCTGAATAGTTCGCTTGTAGGCTAGCATTTAAACATGACCTCTTCCTTATTTTGCAATCTGAGGTTGAACCTTGAAGAAATCTTCTGTGGAGTTTGTTGATATCTTCAACTATTTATCAATGTCTTTCAAAAGATTAACCTTATGAACTTAACCAATATAATTATGAGAATTGCTTATCAAATATAATAACCGTTCTGGCGGTATGGCAGAATCACGATATTAAGTCTCAGCATTTTATCCTTTATTTTGGTTTTCATCCTATGATTTGTCAGCATGTTTGCTGGGACATGGATTTTCTGCGCCCAAGCGCAGATGGTGAAAATCAATGATTGTAGAAAATTCGTGAAGTTAAAAAAAAATCTAGCATGATACTAGAGTGAATCATGTTTGCTCAAATTCTTTTGATTTTTTTGTTAGTTTGTAGTCTACATTAAAAGAACAAGAAAGAGGAGTGCTTGGGCTCGTTTTCTTTCACAGCCCATAAGAATGTTAAGATTTTCATGAAAGTTAAAATGTGAACATAAAAATGAGACATAATCTATATATTAGAATGTTTTGGATGAATATATTTATGTTGGAAATAGGGTACCATTGGACATTATCCACTGCCCTTGTTTGTTATATAGTACTCCCTCCGTTCCATAATTCTTGTCGTGGTTTTAGTTCAATATATTACTTTTTATATGGCTTTCTTGTTTCACCAAGTCAGTGTTACTACATTGTAATTATTGCAGATTGCGACGGATGTGGCTTCACGAGGACTTGACATTCCTGATGTTGAAGTTGTCATCAATTATAGTTTTCCTTTGACCACGGAGGATTATGTACACAGGATTGGAAGGACAGGTCGTGCAGGCAAGAAAGGTGTTGCACATACATTCTTCACTCAAGCGGACAAGGTAACTTGAGATCATGTATAGACTAGAGACAGAGAAACCTTGAAAGTGTTATAAGTTACTCATGTACTCCCTCCGTTCCAAAATAGATGACCCAACTTTCTATTAAAATTAGTACAAAATTGAGTCATCTATTTTGGAACGGAGGGAGTATAGACTAGAGACGGAGAAACCTTGAAAGTGTTAAGTTACTCCTCATGTAATGTTGCTGTTTTAATCTCATATACAGGGACTTGCTGGTGAGCTTGTCAATGTTTTACGGGAGGCTGATCAGGTTGTTCCTCCAGCCCTTACGAAATTTGGCACACATGTGAAGAAAAAGGTTTGTGGCTAGCTGGAAACTTTACATCTCATATTTTCCTTTTAGAAGTTATATTTTAAGCATACGAAGAACACACATGGTATGGACAGATGCTTTGTCTGATAATACCATATATGGCCTCTGGTTTCAATAATACCATATGGTAAGTTGGTAAGATGTTTGCCGATATGGTTGATTGTCCACCTGGTACATCAGCATGCTTTGTCTGATATGTTTTTCATGGGGGAAATTGTATATGAAATTATGGGTGGGTTAATAACTAACTGAAATGTGATACTAATGCATAATTTTCATAATGTTGCATATTTTCTGATGTTAGTATATAAGATTCTTATATTACTAAAAGGTTCTGTTGGTTTTGTTATCTTTTACTGGCCTATCTGGGTTGAACTTTACGTCTGAATGCGTTCCAAGTAGTTTCTAATTTCTTTAATTTTCTATCATTAAAATTTGAATTGTGATTGTAAAATATCGAACACCTGGGAAAACTGTGAAAATCTCTCTTGATGTTGGAACATATCACCTGATGATCAAAAGTGCATTTGTAAGGTCATATCGTAAGCATTCATGATAAATTACTTCAAGGAGGCTGTATTGTTAAGCCTGTCTGTTCTAAGATTTGCTGCAGTGTTTTAAATTGAGGATGCAGTCTGTCATGAATGACCTTACATAATGTCTTAATTATTCTTGGGCAGGAATCAAAGATCTATGGTTCCCACTTCAAGGAAATCACAGCAGATGCTCCTAAATCAACAAAGATCACATTCGGTGATTCAGACGAGGAGTAACTAACTTGCTTTGCTGGTGTTGGTCATACAACAGTAGAAAATTCATCCGATACCGTAGTATCATTTAGATCTAGGTCAATCCTTTACTTGTTTTCCTGAGGGTGGTTTCTATGTTCTTTTTGGAAGTGAAGAAAAAACAGTAAAGCTTGAAATGTACCAAAACAGTATCGGCAGCCTATTATGTCACAAGCTAGTGATTCCGTGGTGCACTTGTTTGTTTCCTTGGAATTGCTGCACTATTATCAGCATATAAATTTGTTCACGTGTCAGAAATATAATACTTAAGTAAAATCGTGAAGATCCATTCGCATTTCCACTTAACTTCATTATCAGTACTAAGGGCATCTCCAACGCTTCAAGTTTATTTCTACTCAATTACATCAGTACTACTAAGAGCATCTCCAATGACATACCGCAAATTGGAGGATAAACGATGTGTGATTTGCATTAAGTTGGACATGATGAAGGCGTATGATCGGGTAGAATGGGGGTTTCTCAAACAAATGATTTTGAAGTGGGATTCCACCTGCTTTGGGTAGAGATGATAATGCAATGTGTCTCTTCGGTTACATGCAGAATAAGATTTAATGAAAATAAAACGGCTGAAGTTATACCCACACGAGGATTAAGATAGGGAGATCCCCTATCTATCTATCTGTTTTTGATTTGCACAGAGAGATCATCTAGCTTATTAGCTCATGAAGATGTGGGCGGATTGGAAGGCTTTTGAGTTTGTTGAGATGCACCATCGATATCTCATTTCCTCTTTGCAGACGACTTGCTAATTCTTATGAAAGCAAATGTTCAAAATGCAAACATGCTGAGGAGAGTTGTGGATGTTTATTGTGAAAGTTCTGGGCAATGTCTAAGTACACCTAAATCTAGTATCTTTTTCAACCCGAATACAAGTGTGCATGTTAGAGAGGATGTATGTTGAAATCTGGACATTTTTACTGATGCCTTAACGGATAAGTATCTTTGTCTCCCTACTATGGTAGGGGTGGACAAGAGTGAATGTTTTCAGCATCTTATTGATAGAGTTTGTCAGAGAATTAAAGGCTGGAAAGAAAAGGTACTTTCAATGCAAGGAAAAGAAATATTGCTGAAGACTGTGGAGATTATGCTTTGTCAGTATTTAAACTTCGCGAGACCATACAGAACATAATAACAGATGAGATTGCAGGGTTTTGGTGGGGGGACATCGAGGAGAAGAAGATGCATTGGTTTGCATGGTGGAGATTATGCACCCCGAAGAGTAAAGGTGGCTTGGGGTTTAGAGACCTTCACAGTTTTAATCTTGCTGTACTAGCAAAACAGCGTTGGTGTTTACTCCAGAATCCTGAATCTTTTTGTGCAAAAGTTATAAGTGCAAAATACTATCTAGGCAGAAATATTCTCATGGCTGGCCCCAAGAAGGGTTCTTCGTTTACTTGGCAAGTGTTGTTTCACGCATACAAACTTTTAAGTGAGGATGTATTTGGCGTGTGGGTACGGGCTCACAAATCAACAGCTGGCATGATCCTTGGGTTCCTTCTAGCAAATCAAGGAAAACTGTAACTCCAAGGGGAGCAACTATGCTCCCGTACACTGGTCAATGGGATGAGAACCTAATTCGGACTGTTTTTTGGCCAGTTGATGTTCACAGGATCCTACAAATCCCTCTTCGTGTGCAGGTGATGGAAGATTTTGTATCATGGGATTATAACCCTTCTGGAGAATTTACTGTGCGTCTGCAAATCATATAGAATTTCAGCATCAATTTGGCTGCAACTGGAACCAGAATACCGCACAAGGAAGCCAGCCAAATGAAATATGAAGCGCGTTTGGGAGCTTCGAATCCCTGGTAAGGTCAAGCACTTTCTGTGGAAGGTGATCAAAGGAGTTTTACCATGCTATGGTACCCTAGCAGGACGTCATATACCTGTCACGAGGCAATGTTCGATAGGCCATATAGGTTTTGAAGATGCACAACATTGCTTGTTTAATTGTGAAAGAGCGATGAATATGTGGAGTGAGCTGGGACCAAAGGAAGAAATTCAGAAAGTTGTACTAGAGGACCGGTCGGTATCATTCACCATGTCTTCTCTCATGGATCAACATGATACTGTAAGTAATCTATCTATGGCAGAGTTGACTATTGTTGGGAGCTGGTATATTTGGTGGCAGAGGCGGCAAATGGTCAAGGGGGAGACGATCTAACAGCCGAACCAAACTTTAATATCAATAAAAGTTCTAGCAACAAATTTCATTCGCTCACTAACACCAAACCAGCCAGTGGTAAAACGTGATCATATGTGGCACAAGCCAATGAGAGGAGTGGTCAATATTAACGTTGATGCATCCTTCAGCGTGGAGACCATGACTGCAGGTATAGGAGCGATAACACGAGATGAGCATGTCAAGTTTATTGCCGCGACTGCTTGGTTTATACCGCATGTGGTGTCAGTGGATGCGGCAGAGATGATAGCTATTTGTAATGGATTTTACCTAGCAGCCAATATTGGATGCAACAACTTGCACATTGATGACCCACAAGTATAGGGGATCAATCGTAGTCCTTTCAATAAGTAAGAGTGTCGAACCCAATGAGGAGCAGAAGGAAAATGACAAGCGGTTTTCAACAAGGTAATTTCTGCAGGCACTGAAATTGTCGGTAACAAATAGTTTGATGGCAAGATAATTTGTAGCAACTAAAAAGTAGCAATAGTAATAATAGGTGCAGCAAGGTAGCCCAATCCTTTTTAGGCTGGAATGGTGTAACACCCCGGTGTAATGATGCTACAGTAACCCCCGGGGTTAAGCTAATCTTTTTGCTAAACATGTGCCTGATCATTATTGTCTCTTGTTCTTTCAAATTCCAGTTGAATTCAAATTCAAATTCTAGATGAATTTCAAAATTGCTCAAACATGAAAACTAAAATGTTCATCATGTGGATATTATTCTTCTGGTAATATTGGTGGTGAACCAACTTTTTTCCAATGTGTCTAAATGGCCTAAAATAGCTAAAGCTGAAAGTTAAAAAAAGAAATAAAAAAAGGAGAGAGAGAGGGAGAGAGCAAACTCCTCCGTGGACCGAACCCACCTGGGCCGGCCCACCTAACCCACTCCGGCAGGCCGGCCCACTTCCCCCCATTCCCCCTCGTCGCCTCCTTTCCCGCGCACTACTCCTCCGACCGAGCGGGATAGAGCGCGTCCGTCGCCGTCCAACCACCTCGCCGGCCTCGCCGGGAGAGGATAAAGCCCCGACGCCTCGGGCTCCCCTCTCCCCTCCCACTTGCCCTGCCGCCCCCACTCGCGCCGGTCCCTATCCTCTCTCCTTGCTCGCTCCGTCGCCTCGCCTCCTTCTCAGAGCCACCGCCCGAATGCCTCTACCGCCGCGCGCCGTCGTCCTCGCAGTCCCCGTCGCCTCCGAGCCGAGCCATCATGCCGTAGAGCTCTGCCCTTGCCTTCTTCATCGACCGGTGCCCTCAGCTGGTGCTGGGAGGCCCTGTCGCTGCCGGACGCCGCCACGCCCTTCGTCTTCAACCTTCGGATCGTCGGCGTTCGTCGTCGATTCCGGCTACCACACGCCCTCCTCAAGCTCGCTGCCAGTCCCTACGGCTCTACTGTGAGCTCTTCCTCCTCTCCTCGCTCTCCCCTGTCCCTCTGCCTAGCAGTAGCCGCTCCACCGCGTTGCCGACCTCCGCCGCCTGCCATGGTCACCGTCCGCGCGCCATGCGCGCTCCCGCACCCCACGCGCGAGTCACTGGCGCCCTCCAGGGCGCGCACAACACCGAGCCGCAGCCCCAACCGCATGCCTAGGCTGCTCCCGCTGCGATTCGAACGGGGCCCGAGCGCCACCACCGCTCCCCGTCGCTGCTCCGGCCAGCTCCGGCCTCCCCAGCGTTGCCTTTTACCACCACTTGACGCGGCGTCGACCCGGCGTTCGAAAGAGCCCACCCGCGCCTCCGTTCATGCCCCCTGTCGCCGACTCCATCCTCGCCCAACTCCGGCGTCCGCAAACCTCGACGCCGGCGATGCTCCGGTCGTCCCCGACGCCGGTCGTCGTCACCATCGTGTGCGCGGCGCCGGGCCGCACCCTTAGGTCCGAGCCGCAGGTCCGAAGGCCCCCTGTAGCGCGGCTTCAGCCAACTCTGGCGGGGCGCCGCCGTTGCCTTGGTCGCCGGAGCCACTCAGGCACCGGCCCGCTGATGTGGCCACTCTGGGGCCACCCGCTGGGTCACTGACCGGTGGTCCCCGCTGGCCCCGCCTTAACTTGTTGACCGGTCAGCTCTGCTGACTGGAACAGCCCAGCTGCTGACAAATGGGCCCCACCTCCACTAAATAACTAAAGGATTTTTTTTAAATAAGTTAATTAGCTTAATTAGACACTGACAGGTGGGCCCAGTAGTTTTACTAACTAAATTTAGATTAGTTTGAACTCTGTTTAACCCACCGTCTATGACAGGTGGGTCCTACATGTTAGGTTTGACCTGGTCAGCCGTCTGTTGACCTGCTGATGTCACTATGACATCATGCTGACATCGTATATCTTTTTCTGTAAATAAAATAAATCCAGAAAATAGGAAAATCTTTAGAAATTCATAGAAATTAAACTGTAACTCGGATGAAAATGTTTTCTACATGAAAGTTGCTCAGAAAAATCCAACGAATCCAAATGCACGGTCCAATCACCTGTCACATGCCCCTAGCATGCTGAACATGGAACCGTCCCCTCTCTTTCATCTGTCTGGAATCCGCCTAACGCCGGGAATTCATCCTCAGATGTTTATCTCCTCCGTCTGCAACGTGTAGTACTATGTTAGGGCAACCCTAGCTCTGCCCGTTGTCATGTTTTGCCTTGTGATGCTTTGATTGCTCTGTATTTACTATTTCTTCCCCCTCTTCTCTTCGGTAGACCCCGAGACCGATGATGCCGCTGTGTTCGACTACGTCACCGACGACCTCTTCTTCTTGTCTGAGCAACCAGGCAAGCAAACCCCCCCCCCCTTGAGCATTCCGATATCGCCCATTTCTTTCCCTCTCATGCTTGCATTAGAACTGCTACTGCTTTCTGCATGATCCTACTCTGATGCATAGCCTGTTGTTGTTACCTGCTTTCATACCTTACCTGCTTATCCTAAACTGCTTAGTATAGGATGGTTAGTGATCCATCAGTGACCCCCACCTTGTCCCAGTTGCCCCGATTTATGTTTGATGACTCGATCAACGTGATCGACGTCCAGGCCCCGACACCGCACATCACCCCCCCTAGTTGTACGACTCTGCAGAGTTACCATCGAGTGCCGAGGGTGGAACCTCTTACATCACTCCTGATGAGATCTCCGTAGTGTAGCTTTACAATCGAGGTCATCGAGGGTGATTTCCTCCTTAACCACTTCCGTTACGGCTCTGTCATGCAACCCATCAAACGTGAACCTCGAGGGTGGATCCTCTTACGTTCACCTTGATGAAAACATCGAGTGGACATCACCGGGGGTGATTCCTCGGGTTTTCCCCTTGGTGTTAGACACACAGTTACTATGGTTACTATGACTTTGCACTGAACCATGTTACTAAAGACGGCTCGACCCTGAGTGGTACCCGCGCGAGCTTAATTGCGAGTGATGTGGAGTCGGGTTGACCTGGAAGGTGCCCGCGAGATACTTACGAGGCGTGGCCGGGCATTCTTAGCCCTTGCCGCAAGTACTCGAGATGGGGCGACGGGGTCACATCGATCGTGAGTCTCTGCTCATTACCGCATGCTCCTAATCCACTACGGGTTGGATATTTGATCCGAGGGGCCTCTGGCCTGATAGCACTAACCATCACGTGGGCATAGTATGGGCATTCTGCATCGTATACATCAGCCAAAGCTTAATAGACGTTCGCGACTGAGCGGCGCGCGCTGGGTTGGACTGGGTAAGCTCCTGCCTTGTTGAAGGAGGTAGCTAGGTCTGCTCACCGGCCGTATACGCAACATGCAGGAGTTCCCGGGGAGATGGACCATGACCCCTGGGGGCATAGGTTTAGTCCGGCGTGCTAGCCTCTCTATTAAGCCTAGGTCGGGTTGCGGCGTATTGTTTGGTCGAGGCCGGGCATGACCTAGGAAAGTGTGTCCGGCCGGAGTTAATCGAGCGTGGTGGGTAAGTTGGTGCACCCATGCAGGGAAGAAAACATCTATCGATAGCCTATCCTACGGTAACGGACACTTGGAGTTGTATCCTGATCGATACAACTAGAACTGGATACTTGTGATGAGGAATGGATTGTGATGAGACTTGGATATGAGATGATAACTGGATAGTATGGCTCTGGGATTGATTTCTCGCAGGGAGTCGAGAAAGGATCTCTGGCCGAGGTTGATAACACTACTACTCACATTATGTTGATCTATACTCTTCTATATGCTGCAAGATGCTTGGAGATGCTAGTTCTTCGATAGGCTAGGCTTTCCCCTTCCCTTCTAGCATTCTGTAGTTTAGCCGACAGATACAACCCTTTCCTTTGATACAGATGCATACTTAGTTTAGATCTGATGTGAGTCTTGCGAGTACATTGGATGAGTACTCATGGTTGCTTTGCTACTTCTTTTCCCCATGCCCGATTGTTGCGACCAGATGATGGAGCCCAGGAGCCAGACGACGCCACTGATGACTACTACTACCCAGAGGATGCCAACTACTACGTGACGGCCGCTAACGACTTGGAGTAGTTCGGAGGCTCCCAGGCAGGAGGCCTTGCCTTTTCGATCAATGTTTCTTTTGTGCTAGCCTTCTTAAGGAAAAACTTGTTTAACTTATGTCTATACTCAGATATTGTTGCTTCCACTGACTCTTGTGTATTCAAGCTTATGTATTCGAGCCCTCGAGGCCCTTGGCTTGTAATATAAAGCTTGTATTATTTTGATTTGTGTCTAGAGTTGTGTTGTGATATCTTCCCGTGAGTCCTTGATCTTGATCGTACACATTTGCGTGTATGATTAGTGTACGGTTGAATCGAGGGCGTCACAAGTTGGTATCAGAGCCGACTGCCTATAGGTAGCCCCCTTTCCAACTCCTTGGCCGAAGTTGAGTCTAGTCACTACAAAAACTTTTACTAACATGGCCGTGTGTCTTACGGGCCCACGTCGCCATTTGGGTGGTATTAGGATCTTTTATTCCTCGTCTATACTCTAGGACTCTGATCTCTGTTCTATTTGGGTTAAATGGTTTTACTAACTCTAACATTAGGATCCCGTGACCATATCCACCCCAAAGCTGGATAAGCCATAGTTTTCCTTAGAATAGTGTTCTGGATAGTACACACACCGTTGTGATGACAACGAAGTGTTATCCATCGTACCTCTTTCATTATGCATGTTTCATCATGAATGATCCTTGTTTTTGCAAATGCTCAATGCTGAACTACCCCCTGTTACTTGTTAGCAGGATGGTTAGACCTACTGGTCGTGGCTGTGGTGCTAACGATCCACCACCGCCCGAATTCTTTGCTGGAATGATGCAACAATTTGAGCTAAACCGCCAGTTCATGGAGGGAATGATGGCTCAGTTTCCTCGTCCGAACATGAATCAACAGCCAACCCCAGAAACTCTGCAGGACTTCATACGTCTCAACCCAACTATTAACCGCAGCTCAACTCAACCCCTTGATGCTGATGACTGGCTCCGCGACATCACATATGAAATGGAGTCTGCTAGTGTGGCCCCTGCTAGCTATGTCACCTTTGCATCTTTCTTTTTGAAGGGTCCCGCTGCTCAATGGTGGGACAACCACAGGCATACCCTGCCTACTGGAACGGTCATCACTTGGCTGGATTTCCAAGCTGCCTTCCGTGCTCGCTTCATTCCTCAGGAAATCATGGACAGGAAGAAGTGAGATTTCCGCAACTCACCCAAGGCAACAATACTGTAGATGCTTATCAGCGGGAATTTCTGGACTTGTCTCGTTATGCTGAAGAAGACATTACAACTGATGCTCATAGGCAAGAAAAGTTCCGTGATGGACTTCACCCTGATATTAAGCTAGCACTGCTCGCTCATGACTTTGCCGACTTCGCCACCTTGGTGAACAAGGCTATTCAGGTTGAGACTGGTCTTCAGGAACACCAGGGATCCCTTAGGCGCAGCCGTGATGCTAGCTCATCTTTGGGCCCGTCAGCGTAAAAGCGTCGGATATGGATTCCCCACAACATGTATCGTCCAACTGCACCTGCACTAAGACAGTCCTATGCCGCACCTCATCTGCCTCCTCCACCGCAGAGGCAGCCCCTTCGGGCTGTACCACCCCAAGCTTCTGCTCACAATCCCAATGATGGTATGTGCTTCAAGTGTGGCCTTCCGGGCCATCATTCCAGGAACTGCCCTCAGAATCAGAACCACCTGGCTTTGCCTTCAACTGGCCGTAACAACCAGCCCCACAACAACAATGCCAGACCATATGGTCGTGGTCAAGCTAATCATGTTGATCTGAATGAAGCTCAAGACCAACCTGCCACTGTGATGGGTACTCTTCTCGTTAATTCAGTACCAGCATCTGTTTTATTTGACTCAGGAGCATCACATTCATTCATGTCAGAAAGTTTTGCATATGCACACGACATTCGATGCGAGCCCATGAACACTCCGATTGTGGTACGCACCCCTGCAGGCCGATGTCAAACTATCATGATTGGTCGCGACGTTCCCGTTGAGATTGAAGGGTTGGAATTTCTTGTTTCCCCCATTATTCTGGAGTCTTCCAATATTGACCTCATTCTGGGAATGGAATGGTTGAAAGCGCATACTGCTTCTATCGTTTGAGCCACCAAGGTCGTTCACCTCCTACATCCTTCCGATGAGATAGTAAGCTACCATGCTCAACTTGTTCAAAACGCTGAAGCATGACTTTATGTCTTGAATGCGTTGAATGCAGCACCTCTTGAGGGAATTGAAAAGATTCCAGTTGTTCGCGACTTCCTAGATGTCTTTCCAGAAGAACTTCTAGGAATACCTCCTACTCGGGCTGTCGAGTTCGTCATCGACTTGAAACCAGGCACCGTTCCTATTGCCAAACGACCCTACAAGATGCCGCCTCACGAACTCCTTGAACTTAAGGAGGAAATCGACAAATCTCTTTGTAGTGGTTTCATTCGTCCAAGTTCCTCAGCTTGGGGAGCACCTTCTCTCTTTGTGAAGAAGAAGGATGGAACGAACCATTTGGTCCAAGACTATCGTCCTATCAACCAAGCTACAATTCAGAACAAATATCCCCTTCCTCGGATCAATGATCTGTATGATCAACTGGCTGGTTCATCGATATTCTCTAAACTCTACTTGAGGTTGGGTTACCACCAGATTTGTGTTCGTGAAGAGGATATTCCAAAGATCGCATTCGTCACTCGTTATGGTTCTTACGAGTACACCGTCATGTCTTTTGGCTTGACCATTGCTCCAGCCACATTCTCTCATCTAATGAACTACATATTCATGGATTACCTCGACAAGTTCGTCGTAGTCTATCTGGATGATATCCTGGTATATTCGAAGAACAAAGAAGAACATGCTGAACATCTCCGACTTGTTCTAGAGAAGCTTCGAGAACATCAACTTTATGCCAAGTATTCCAAGTGCAAATTTTGGTTACCTGAAGTCACCTACCTTGGGCATGTCATCTCCAAGGATGGTATTGCCGTCAACCCAGCGCGTTCAGGCTATTCTTGACTGGACCCCTCCGAAGACTGTCAAGAAAGTCAGAAGCTTTCTCGGTCTTGCCAGCTATTGTCGTCGCTTTGTCGAGAACTTCTCCAAGATTGCCAAGCCACTGACCAATCTGCTTCACAAAGGCGTTAAGTTCGATTGGACAGACAAATGTCAGGAAAGTTTCCAGGCACTCAAAGACAAGCTGATATCTGCCCCAGTGCTTGCTCCCCTAGTTCTCGCAAGGACTTTGTCATCTATTGCGATGCTTCACGTCAAGGATTAGGCTGTGTCCTAATGCAAGAGCGCAGAGTGATTGCTTATGCCTCTCATCAAGTGCGTTCTCATGAAGAGAACTACCCAGTTCATGACCTTGAGCTTGCTGCGGTTATCTATGCACTGAAGCTATGGCGACAGTACCTTCTCGGTAATCGTTGCGAGATCTTCACCGATCATTAGAGTCTGAAGTACCTGTTTACTCAGCCAGATCTGAACCTCCGTCAGCAGCGATGGATGGAAGCTATTGCTGACTACAACTGCGGTATATCCTATACCCCTGGTAAGGCTAATGTAATGGCCGATGCCCTAAGCCGTAAGTCTTATTGCAACAATCACATGGTCTTCAAAGCTCAACCCCGCCTTTATGAAGAGCTATGCAAGATGAACCTTCAACTAGTTCCACAAGGTTCTCTGAATAACCTTGTCCTGGAACCAACTCTGCTGAAAGCAATTAAGTCTGCTCAAGCCAAAGATGCTCACGTGGATTTGATGAAAAATGATCTTGCCTTAGAGAAATCCCGAGATTTCTCGCTTGCTGAAGATGGGACCTTATACATCAGAGATCGCATTGTCGTACCCCGATTTGAGCTTATGACAGAGAAGGTGATGAGAGAAGTGCATGACACCCCTCTCTCTATTCACCCGGGAAGTACCAAGATGTATCTAGACATCCGTCAGAAGTACTGGTGGTCTAATATGAAGCAAGACATTGCTCGATATATTGAAGAATGTGACATTTGTCGTCGCGTCAAAGCAGAACATCAGAAACCGGCTGGACTTCTACAACCGCTTTCGATTCCTGAATGGAAGTGGGATAAGATTCAGATGGACTTCGTCACAGACCTTCCCAAGTCTCAGAAAGGTAATGATGCTAACTTTGTCGTCATCGACCAATTCTCAAAGGCTGCTCACTTTCTGCCAGTCAAGGAGACTATCACTGCTAGTCAATTAGCAAACTTGTATATCTCCAGAATTGTGTCACTCCACAGCATTCTGAAGGAGATCAGTTCAGACCGCGGCAGTATTTTCACTTCTAAGTTCTGGGATAGTTTCCAAGAGGCAATGAGAACTCATATTACCTGGAGCACTGCTTATCATCCCCAATCCCAAGGCCAAGTCGAGCGAGTCAATCAAATTCTTGAAGACATGCTTCGGGCTTGTGTTATTTCTTTCGGCAAGAAGTGGGAAGAATCTCTCCCTTATGCGGAGTTCTCTTATAACAACAGTTATCAAGCCAGCTTGAAGATGGCATCCTTTGAAGTGCTTTATGGACGCAAGTGCCGAACCCCTCTGAATTGGTCAAAAACTAGGGAACGGATGCTCATTGGTCCAGACATTATTCAACAAGCTGAAGAGCAGGTTCGCATTGTCCGGGATAATCTCAAGGCGGCCCAGTCCCGTCAGAAGAGCAACTATGACCAGAAACACTGGGGTTCAACTTATCAACCTGGTGAACAAGCTTATCTGCGTGTCACTCCTTTGAGAGGCACTCATCGGTTCAGAGTCAAGGGCAAGCTAGCTCCGCGCTACATTGGTCCCTTCCGCATCCTCGGCCGTTTTGGACTGGTGGCTTATCAATTGGAGTTGCCACCTCAGTTCTCTCACGTCCATGATGTCTTTCATGTGTCGCAACTTCGTCGATGCTTCAAGGATCCGGAATGTGAAGTGGATCTAGAATTGATTGAAGTTCAAGATGATCTCACATACAAGGAGCATCCGATCTGCATTCTTGAAGAAGCTGAACGTCGAACACACCAGAAGGTTACCAAGTTCCTCAAGGTGCAATGGTCAAATCATTCTAAAGATGAAGCCACTTTGGAGTGCGAAGATAACCTCCGGGCCGAATACCCCGACCTGTTCCCTTCTACCTCTTAATTCTTGGGATGATAATTTCTTTTAGAGGAGGAGAGTTGTAACACCCCGGTGTAATGATGCTACAGTAACCCCTGGGGTTAAGCTAATCTTTTTGCTAAACATGTGCCTGATCATTATTGTCTCTTGTTCTTTCAAATTCCAGTTGAATTCAAATTCAAATTCTAGGTGAATTTCAAAATTGCTCAAACATGAAAACTAAAATGTTCATCATGTGGATATTATTCTTCTGGTAATACTGGTGGTGAACCAACTTTTTTCCAATGTGTCTAAATGGCCTAAAATAGCTAAAGTTGAAAGTTAAAAAAAAGAAATACAAAAAAGGAGAGAGAGAGAGAGAGCAAACTCCTCCCTGGACCGAACCCACCTGGGCCGGCCCACCTAACCCACTCCAGCAGGCCGGCCCACTCCCCCCATTCCCCCTGGTCGTCTCCTTCCCTGCGCACTGCTCCTCCGACCGAGCGGGACAGAGCGCGTCCATCATTGTCCAACCACCTCGCAGGCCTTGCCGGGAGAGGATAAAGCCCCGACGCCTTGGGCTCCCCTCTCCCCTCCCACTTGCCCTGCCGCCCCCACTCGCGCCGGTCCCTATCCTCTCTCCCCGCTCGCTGCGTCGCCTCGCCTCCTTCTCAGAGCCACCGCCCGAACGCCTTTGCCGCCGCGCGCCATCGTCCTCGCGGTCCCCGTCGCCTCCGAGCCGAGCCATCATGCCGTAGAGCTCCTCCCTCGCCTTCTTCATCGACCGGTGGCCTCAGCTGGTGCTGGGAGGCCCTGTCGCTGCCGGATGCCGCCACGCCCTTCGTCTTCAACCTTTGGATCGTCGGCGTTCGTTGCCTATTCCGGCTACCACGTGCCCTCCTCGAGCTCGCTGCCAGTTGTTACGGCATATCTCTCTCAAGGTAGTTTTGGTGATTGATGACAACATGTTTGCGGACTAATCTTGTGATTTGAATAATTCACAGATTCTCCCCTGGCACAAGATGTTTTCTTCCCCTCGGAGTGTATTTCAAGATGGTGTAGCTCTTTCGTTTCTTTCTCGGTGGACTAGTTGCGTAGAGGGCACCATACTATCAAGAGGGGGTCCACTGGGGTATTGCATGGGTGGAATCAACACGTACACATCAGCTTCTCACCCTCCGAGCTTTTCCATTCCATTGTAGAGATCTCTCCTCTCTTCCTTGTCCTGTCTGGGTCCAAGCGGTAGTACCGCGCAACCCAGCGGTAGTACCGCTGAGGAGCCACAAGCGGCAGTACCGCTCTACAGCGGTAGTACCGCTCGTGGCTCCACAGCAATAGTACCGCTGGGGTGCCTGGCACCTCCGCCTCATCCTCAGCCTCTTTGGAGAGATTCTCTCTCTCTCTCTCTCTTCTGTGCCCTAGCGGTAGTACCGCACTACCAGCGGTAATACAGCCGAAGGGTTGGATTGTTGCCCCCACTATAAAAGGGAGTCCCCTTCTTCTCTTTGACCTACGTCTTCCTCCCCCAAGCTCCATTTATTGCTCAAGCTCCATTAAATGCTCCAAGCTCCATTTTCGCCCGATCTATCTCTCTAGCCAATCAAACTTGTTGATTTGCTCGGGAGTGGTTGAGAAGGCCCCGATCTACACTTCCACCAAGGGATTTTCGATTCCCCCACTCATCCCTAGCGGATCTTGTTACTCTTGGGTGTTTGAGCACCCTAGACGGTTGAGGTCACCATGGAGCCATAGTCCATTGTGGTGAAGCTTCGTGGTTTTGTTGGGAGCCTCCGATTAAGTTTTGGAGATTGCCCCAACCTTGTTTGTAAAGGTTCGGTCGCCGCCTTTGAGGGCACCAATAGTGGAATCACGACATCTCGCATTGTGTGAGGGCGTGAGGAGAATACGGTGGCCCTAGTGTCTTCTTGGGGAGCATCGTGCCTCCACACCGCTCCAACGGAGACGTACTTCCCCTCAAAGGGAAGGAACTTCGGTAACACATCCTCGTCTTCATCGGATCCACTCTTGGTTATCTCTTACCTTTACTTGTGCAAGCTCTTTAGTGTTACTTCTCTTTCTTGCTTGTTGGTATTGCATCATATAGGTTACTCACCTAGTTGCACATCTAGACAACCTACTTTGATGCAAAGTTTAATTTGATAAAGAAAAGTTAAAAATTGGTAGTTGCCTATTCACCCCCTCTAGTCAACCATATCGATCCTTTCAATTGGTATCAGAGCCTCGTCTCTTTATTAAGGACTTTACCGTCCAAAGAGTATGGTTGATACCGTAGACGGTGTGGAGGAACACTCTGGTGTGAATCCGATCTCGTCCACGGGCGATGGGGGAACCTCGGTCTCTCGTGAGGAATTCAATGTGGCCTTAGAGACATTGAAGACCTCCATGACGACCGAGGTTGAAAGCATGTTTACTAAATTTCTTGAGGGGCTTAAACTTTACACCGCACCGTTGAAAGTGGGTGATCCTACCAACAAGGTGACGGATGCTATCCCCGACAAGGGGGAAGCTAGTAGTGAAAAGGCTCCATCTTCTAGTGGTAAAAATGGCACCGGCATCTTTGCTCATGTGGAACCACCACTTGTTTATGGTGGACCGGTTCCTTCTACTCATTTGAATCATGCCGGTCCTCCCCCTAAGATTGTGAAAAATGAGGACTTTGATTCTTGGGTTTACCACTTTAAACGTCATTTAAATCATGTGAACACTAACCTTTGGAGAATCATTGAACAAGGTTTTTATCCGCATGATCCAAGCAACTTCACTCCTCGAGAAGCCGCGGATAATCAGTTCAATGAGAATGCTCTCTTTATCATTCAAGATGCAATTCCACCCGAAGACCTACCTCATCTTCGTCCCTTCTCCTTGGCCAAAGATGCATGGCATTGTGTTGTCTCTCTCTACCGGGGAAGCGCAAGCATTCAACGCTCCAACTATGAAGTGGTGCAAGATGAGGCCGATGAGTTTGCTATGAAAGAAGATGAAGAACCTCATGAGCTTTATCGGAGAGTAACCAAACTCGCGGTCTCACTACGAGATCACGGGAGCAAGGACACGGATGACAATTGGATCAAGCGCAAATTCCTCAAGGCAATGATGCCCTACCACAAGGCCATGTCCTCCGTCATTCGTCAAAGACCGGACTTCCACACTTTGACCTCAAGCGAAGTGTTGGATGAGTTTGTGGCCATGAACATTTTGGACAAGACCGCCGACAATGCGGTGCTCCGTTCTCAACGGGCAAAGAAGCCTAACCTTGCATTGAAGGCCAAGCTCACCGTTGAAGAAGAAGAAGAGGAAGAAGAGGAGAGCAACCCCGAAGATATGAAGTATGCATATCATGAACACATGGCACTTGCTTCAAGGCAATTTTGGAGCAAGAAAAACTCGAGGCCAAACTTTAGCAAAAACAACTCGAGCGGCACGAGGGGCAAGCAACGTGTAAGGACTTGCTACAATTGCGGCAACGTGAGTCATTTTGTTGCGGAATGCCCGTATGAGAAGAGGGAAGACAATGGTGGCAAGCTCATCCGAAAGGACAAGGCCAAGTCGTTCCCCAACAAGAACAACTTCACCAAGAAGACTCCTCCCAAGGCATTGGTTGTACAAGAAGAGTACAATGAGGATGATGACGATGATGAAGATGATGAGTCGGTTGCCATGGCCTCCGTTGCCATTGCGACGACTTCACGGGTGTCTCTCTTCGACTCACCCAATGAGAGCATCACCGCCAAGTGCCTCATGGCTAAAGCCACCAACAAGGTAACCCCCAATATCAAAACTACCATCATTAATCATCCTTCTCCGACGGATAGCATTAATGAACTTGAGGGAGCTAATGTGGAGGCTAACGAGTTTGAGGCCTTTATGGGCAAACTCAAGGGAAAATCCAAGAAGCACTTTGTTGCTCTCTTGGAACAACTTGGTGAAGCCAATGACATGATCGAGGCTCACGAAGACACCATCACTAAGATGGAAGGGCATAGTCGTGACTATGCCGATGAGATTTCGGATCTTTCCAATGCTCTTGAGGAAGAGCGTGGTCTTCGTTTGGCTCTTGAGGAGTCACACAACGTTGATCATGCTAAGTTAAAGAAAGATTATGATCATGTCCTCATAGTTTCTCATGTGCTAAACTCCGAGAAGGCCGAACTTGAGGTTGATCTTGCTAGACTCAAAGAGGAGTTTGATCTACTTGACAAGGCTCACAAGGTCTTGAAGGGTGCTCATGCTAGCCTCAAAGAGTCTCATGATCAACTTCAAGTAAAGCTAACCAAGGAAAAAGCCACTTTCCCTCGTATGATGTTAATTGATAATGCAAATGCTACTAACCCGTGTTGTGAGCATGTGCATCTCGTTGAGGAGAACGCTAAGCTAAAGGGGCAACTTGAGAGAGGTCTTGCGACTTGCATACAAGGCAAGAAGAACCTCAACGATCTCTTGATCAACCAAAAGGGAGTTGTGGCCAAGGAAGGGGTTGGGTACGTGCCCGACTCCAAGAACAAGAAGAAGAATGACAAGACCAAACGACCTCCTCCTCTCATGCAAACCTTTGTGAAGGAGGGAGAGAGTGCCTCCGAGGAGAAGAAGAAGAACAATGTCAAGAAGGGCAATGTCACCCCTCCCAACAAAGCCGGCGATTTTAATCCTTCTTATGTGTTATGCCGTGCTAGTGATGGGCATGTTTATGCCAAATTTGTTGGTTCTCCTCATGAATACATTGAATGGTCTATTTGGGTTCCAAAAACCCTTGTTACTAACATCAAAGGACCCATTACAAAATGGGTACCTAAAACCAAGCATTGATCTCTTGTAGGTGTTTGCTTCCGGTGGGGGATCATGGTTGCTCGATAGCGGAGCTACAAATCATATGACCGGAAGCAAGGACTTGGTGGTGGACGTGCACAAGGTTCCATCTATGCCCACCAATGTCGAGTGGGGTGACGCCTCATCTTCTAAGGTATTGGGACTTGGCAAGGTGGTCATCTCTCATGATCTCACGATCGAGAAGGTCATGCTTGTTGAGTCCCTTGCATACAATTTACTTTCCGTTCGTCAACTTGCAATCATGGGCTTTGCCACTTTCTTTGATATCGATACCGTGGCCCTCTTGTGGAGCAAGACTCTTAAAGTAGCCTTTGTTGGGCATGTCGAGAACGGTCTATATGTGATTAACTTTTCGGAGCGACCCACTAAGACCGCGACATGCCTAATGGCTAAAGTTGATGTGGGATGGCTTTGGCATCGCCGTTTAGCCCATGTCAATATGAGATCTTTGCAAAGTCTCCTCAAGGGGGACCATGTCCGTGGACTAACGAATGTTAGTTTTGCTAAAGATCGTGCTTGCAGTGCCTGTATCGAAGGAAAGCTACATGAGAAGGCTCACCCTCCCACGACTATCATTTATTCGAAGAGGCCTTTGGAGCTCCTTCACATGGATCTCTTTGGGCCTCCATCCTTCGATAGTCTTGGAGGTAGGAAGTATTGCTTGGTGATTGTGGATGACTACTCAAGGTACACGTGGGTGTATTTCTTCAAGAGGAAGAGCGAGACCCAACAAACCGTCATTGACTTTGCAAATGAAGCACAACGTCAACACAATGCAAAGATCTTGACAATAAGAAGTGACAACGGCACCGAGTTCAAGAACTACACCTTGGATGAATTTCTTAGTGATGAGGGAATCAAGCATCAATATTCCGCACCCTACACCCCTCAACAAAACGGTGTTGCGGAGAGGAAGAACCGGACGTTGATGGATGCGGCAAGGACCATGATGGCGGAGTTCAAGTCTCCGTACAACTTTTGGGCCGAAGCCATCAACACCGCGTGTCATGCATCCAATCGGCTCTACCTCCGCAAGGGCTTGAACAAGACTCCATATGAGATACTCACCGGTAACAAGCCCAATCTCAAGTACTTCCGGGTATTCGGGTGTAAGTGTTTCATTCTCAAGAAAGGTGTTCGGTTGTCTAAATTTGAGGCTAGAGCTTATGAGGGCATATTTGTTGGCTATGCTACAAACTCTCATGCTTACCGTGTCCTCAATAAATCCACGGGACTTATTGAGGAGACGTGTAACGTGGAGTTTGATGAGAATAACGGCTCCCAAGTGGAGCAAAGTGGCACTTGTGATGTAGGTGATGGAATTCCTCCCCAAGCCATAATAAGAATGGGTGTTGGCTTTATCCTACCCATTGAGGAACCCCTTGTGGCCGAAGGAGAAGGACAAAGCTCCACTCAAGTGGAGCCATCACCAACCCAAGGCCCACACGCTTCCGAAGAACAACATGAAGGCCCTCATCCTCAAGAACATGACCAAGGGCAAGATCACGCTCAAGACGGTGTTGACACATCAAGTGATGCCCAAGGTCAAGTTCTCTCCTCCGAGCAAGTTCAAGAACAAGAACAAGCCCAAGACGACGCTCAAGATGATCAAGTGACCACTCCTCGTCTCACCCCCGAGGAGGAATTAGAGCGCCGTGCCGCCAAGGTTGCTTCCAAGCTCTCCACCAAGGATCATCTCATGACGAATGTGCTTGGAAGCTTAAGAAAGGGGGTAAGCACTCGTAGACAATTAGCAAATTATTGTGAGCATCACGCGTTTGTCTCTTGTGTGGAACCCCACAAGGTCTATGAAGCGCTAGAAGATCCGGATTGGCTCAATGCCATGCATGAAGAACTCAACAACTTCGAGCGCAACAAAGTGTGGAGATTGGTGCCAAGACCGACCGGGAATCACAATGTCATAGGAACCAAGTGGATATTTAAGAACAAGCAAGATGCCCATGGGATTATCATTCGCAACAAGGCTCGTTTGGTAGCACAAGGCTACTCCCAAGTCGAGGGTATCGACTACGGTGAAACCTTTGCTCCCGTTGCTCGTCTTGAATCCATTCGCATGTTGATTGCATATGCTTCTCATCATAACTTTAAGTTACAACAAATGGATGTGAAGAGTGCTTTTCTTAATGGTCCTATTAATGAGTTGGTTTACGTCAAGCAACCCCCCGGGTTCGAGGATCCCTACTTTCCCGATCATGTGTATCAACTCGATAAGGCACTCTATGGCCTTAAACAAGCCCCACGTGCGTGGTATGACCACCTTACCGAGTTGTTACAAGACCGTGGTTTTGAAGTTGGGCTAATCGACCCCACTCTTTTTACTAAGAAGGTCAAAGGGGAGTTGTTTGTGTGCCAATTATACGTTGATGATATTATCTTTGGTTCTCCTAACAAAGCTTTCAATGAGGAATTTGCCGCTCTCATGACCTCAAAGTTCGAGATGTCCTCCATGGGAGAGTTGAAGTTCTTTCTAGGGTTCGAAGTGAAGCAAAGAAGAGAAGGAACCTTCATCAATCAATCCAAATACACTCAAGACATGCTCAAGAGATTCAAGCTAAGTGACGTCAAGCCGGCTTCCACTCCAATGCCCACCAAGTGCCAACTTGACTTAGATCCCAATGGTAAAGTGGTGGATCAAAAGGTATATCGTTCCATGATTGGATCCTTGCTTTACCTTTGTGCATCTAGACCGGACATCATGTTGAGTGTGGGAATTTGTGCACGGTTTCAAGCCGCACCTAAGGAAAGTCACTATGTGGCGGTCAAACGAATCTTTCGATATTTGGCTCATACCCCAAACTTTGGCTTATGGTACCCAAGAGGATCAAACTTCAAGCTTGTAGGGTACTCGGATTCCGATTGGGCGGGAGACAAAGTGGATAGGAAGTCCACTTCCGGAGGGTGCCAATTCCTTGGTTGCTCTTTGGTAAGTTGGTCTTCCAAAAAGCAAAGTTGTGTGTCTCTCTCGTCCACTGAGGCGGAGTATGTTGCCGCCGGTAGTTGTTGTGCACAACTCCTATGGATGAGGCAAACTTTAAAGGATTACGGTGTCACTTGTGACAAAGTGCCTCTTTGGTGTGACAATGAAAGTGCCATCAAGATCTCTCTCAACCCGGTGCAACACTTCAAGACGAAGCATATTGAGATTCGGTATCACTTCATCCGGGATCACATTAGGCGAGGAGAGATCGAGCTCAACTATGTCAACACTCATGACAACCTTGCAGATATTTTCACGAAGCCCTTGGATGAAGCAAGATTTCGCGAGTTAAGGCATGAGCTAAATATCATTGATTCGAGCAATGTGGCTTGAACCCTTGCACACCCCACCACGCTCAATTTGTTGTCTAGTTTAGGTGTAGGCATGGACATAGGGGGAGTGTTGTTCTCTCAATGAACTCTCCCTCCCCCCATTATGCATAAATTGATCAAGTCTTTCACTTTAGCCATTGTTGATGGTACTTGTGCTTCAAAGACGAGTTTTGGTCATGGGCCCAAGGTTAAAATCTTCGCGGCGCCATACCTTTTGACTCAAACATAGGTGGCCTCGGCCACCGCCCTCTTTTGAAGAGGTGTGTCTTGGTCGTTTGCTGGTGTGCTCTTTTTCTTGCTGTTTTTGTCTTTCCTTCGAGCAAAAGCCTTGTTTGTTTGGTTTCCGTGGCGTGCTGGGCGGTACTACCGCTGGTGGTGCGTGGTACTACCGCTCATAAGCGGTACTACCGCCCCCAGCACGGTACTACCGCTGAGAGACGGGACCAGGGGGTTATATCGGGGCAGGGGGAGGTTTCTTCTCCCCCATACCCATTCACTTCGCCCCCTCTTTCCTCTTCCTCTCTCCAGCCTCCACTCGCCGCGGGAGGGCTCCGGCGGATCTCCGTCTCCGGGGCGTCCCTCTCCATTTCCTTTGGTGGAGTCGATCCCCACCCCGTTCTCTTGCCATGGATGCCGGTATTGCCCCGTTCCTTCTTTCCTTTTGTCTCGTTTTCAGATCTTGTTTCTTAGGGGCAATGGTGGTTGCATCTCTAGATTTTTGGCTAAATCTAGGCTTGAGTTGGTTGGAGAAGGCAACTAGACTATCTCGATTAGAGTTTGGTAGGAATATTTTTGAATTTGGCAGGCCGGTAGTGCCGGATCTGACCACGGTAGTAGGAAACCGCTGTTTCTCCGCCTCGTGCTGTAGGAAACTGCTGTTTCTCCGCCTCGAGCAGTACTACCACTCTCATTGGAGCGGTACTACTGCTTGACCTCGAGCGGTACTACCGCTCTCTTTGGGGCGGTACTACCGCTTGGGCGGTACTACCGCGGGCATGTCACGGTACTACCGCTGCATGCCAACTTCCATCAAATTCCTACCTTACCTTGATTATTTTTGTTGTGTTTGTCGGCTTATGCTCGTTCTTTCTGGTTGTTTTGCGTGTTCTTGTGTTTGGCTCTAGGTGATGACCATTCTGAGCATCAAGCTCACCGTATCAACCCCGGGCGTGCAACATCAAAACGCTACCGCACCTCTGAGCCAGCCGGTGGCTCCTCGAGCACCCAACCGCCTCCAGCAAGTGCATCCGCAAGTGTTCCTCCACCTCCTCAGCAATCGAAGAGATCCGCCAACAAGCCAAAAGGGAAGACTGTGACTGAGATGACCAACAAGGAGTTTTGGGAGAAGCGTCGCCGCAACCCCTATGCGGTGGACCAAGAACCCACTTTGGTCAACCTCCTGTTCTGGAACCGTTTTTAGTTTGCCATCTACTTTGATGTGATCAAGGCCAAGAAGAATCTCTTTGTTGATGTTCGCTCCATTGACACTGATGCTATGGAGAAGGACCCGGAGTACTTTGGCGAAGCCCTTCAGATGTGCACTCAGCTGAACATTCTCAGGATCATGCAATTCAACAAGGATTTCGATGCGGATTTGGTGGCTCAATTCTATGCCACCATCCATCTTGGGACAGATGTCGACAGGACTCTGACATGGATGACCAATGGCAAGCTGCTTTCCGTCAAGTGGAAGGCTTTCATGGAGTTACTTGATGTGGTGGATCACGGGCTTGAGACTCCTGTCGGTTTCCGCCCTCACCGCAATGCTACGTCCACCCACAAGCAAGCCCTTTGGCCCTACTGCACTGTGAAAGTTCACCCAGTAGCTGAGAAGAAGACCTATGAGCTGTCTCCGTATCTGGACATTCTTCATCGCATCCTCTATGAGACTCTCTTCCCTTAGACCGGGAATCTGGATATGGTCCACTCTTACCTCGTGGACATGCTCCTTTTCTGTCAGCATGAGAAGGAAGCAAGCACTGGAGAGAGCCTGGATATTTCTCATGTCATGTGGTCTGAACTTCTCTCTGCCGTGTCTGAGCGCAAGTGCCCTATATATGGTCCATTCATCATGAGGCTCATTGAGAGGGCCTGGGCACACACTTATCCCAGAGTGTTGCTAGAAACTAGAGACTTGGTTTCTCATGAGATCAAGCGTCTGAGGAAGAAGGATAATTGGGCCACCCCAGCGCCTCACACAGGGGGTCCGTCTGCTGCTACTGATGATCATGAGGAGGACTTTGGGCCCTCTAGTACAGAACCGTCGTGGGCACAGAAGCTTAAACCAAGATGAAGAAGCTTTTCTGCATGGAGTCTCATGGTCAGTACATGACTCATGTGGCGGAGAAGCATGCCAGGACGCGCCACAAGGAGCTCATGCGTCACATGGGAGCGACAGTTGCCAGTGGGTCTGAGGGTCAGATCACTGAAGAGGAGGAATGGATTCATCAGCATTGCCCTTGGACCGACTCCGATGCCGAGCAGATTTCGACCCACGATGAAGATGCTGACATGTGATATTCGAGATCTTCATCTTCCCATCACCTGGAGTCGTAGCATCACTCTTTGCCCTTTTTGGTGTCTTGCTGCCAAAGGGGGAGAGAGTGTAGGGATTTGTGTTATTGCCGTGCTTTGAGTCGTCTTGTGGTTTCTTGTGTGTTCTCTCGGTGTCTTTTTTTTGGTTTGGTTTGGTGCCTCTGAGACCTAAGTTCTAGACATATGGTGTGAGACATATGCTCCCTATCGCTACCTTATTACTTATGTCTATTTAGTACTGTAGTTTATTATGAGATGCATGCTTGTCCTGTTTTATTCTCTTATCTCATATATCTTGTGCTTAGTATTGTTGGACTATAAAATATAGGGGGAGTGTTGATCCGAATGTGTGTGTCTTGCTCCAAATGCTCCACTATCTAGGTGCACACATTCTGGGGGAGCCCGTCTATATTTTGTAGTTCAGAGTTTTCTTCTTTTATTTCTTTTCCTTGCGCAAATCCCTAGTTGTCATCAATCCACCAAAAAGGGGGAGATTGTTACGGCATATCTCTCTCAAGGTAGTTTTGGTGATTGATGACAACATGTTTGCGGACTAATCTTGTGCTTTGAATAATTCACAGATTCTCCCCTGGCACGAGACGTTTTCTTTCCCTCGGAGTGTATTTCAAGACGGTGTAGCTCTTTCATTTCTTTCTCGGTGGACTAGTTGCGTAGAGGGCACCGTACTATCAAGAGGGGGTCCGCTGGGGTATTGCATGGGTGGAATCAACACGTACACATCAGCTTCTCACCCTCCGAGCTTTTCCATTCCATTGTAGAGATCTCTCCTCTCTTCCTTGTCCTGTCTAGGTCCAAGCGGTAGTACCACGCAACCCAGCGGTAGTACCGCTGAGGAGCCACAGGCGGCAGTACCGCTCCACAGCAGTAGTACCGCTGGGGTGCCTGGCACCTCCGCCTCGTCCTCAGCCTCTTTGGAGAGATTCTCTCTCTCTCTTCTGTGCCCCAGCGGTAGTACCGCACTACCAGCGGTAGTACGGCCGAAGGGTCACAAGCGGCAGTACCGCTCCACGGCGGTAGTACCGCCCGTGACCCCGCTGCCGTAGTACCGCTGGGCTGTGTGGCTCCTACCGCCTCGACTCGAGGGGTCTTTTTCTCGTGTCGGGTTTTGCGGCACTAGTTGCGGTTGTAGAGGCGGTAGTACCATTCCAGGAGCGGTAGTACCGCCCCTACCACCGCGGTAGTACCGCGTTGGGTCCTATTCCCTACTAGTCTCCTCTGCGCGGCAGTGCCGCTGGCTGGCGCGGCAGTACCGCTGACCTGGCGGTAGTACCGCCCCCTCTCAGCGGTAGTACCGCCCTGTGCGGGGCTGGTTGGTGAGGGGCAACGGTTGGATTGTTGCCCCCACTATAAAAGGGAGTCCCCTTCTTCTCTTTGACCTACCTCTTCCTCCCCCAAGCTCCATTTATTGCTCAAGCTCCATTAAATGCTCCAAGCTCCATTTTCGCCCGATCTATCTCTCTAGCCAATCAAACTTGTTGATTTGCTCGGGAGTGGTTGAGAAGGCCCCGATCTACACTTCCACCAAGGGATTTTCGATTCCCCCACTCATCCCTAGCGGATCTTGTTACTCTTGGGTGTTTGAGCACCCTAGACGGTTGAGGTCACCACGGAGCCATAGTCCATTGTGGTGAAGCTTCGTGGTTTTGTTGGGAGCCTCCGATTAAGTTGTGGAGATTGCCCCAACCTTGTTTGTAAAGGTTCGGTCGCCACCTTCAAGGGCACCAATAGTGGAATCACGACATCTCGCATTGTGTGAGGGCGTGAGGAGAATACGGTGGCCCTAGTGGCTTCTTGGGGAGCATCGTGCCTCCACACCGCTCCAACGGAGACGTACTTCCCCTCAAAGGGAAGGAACTTCGGTAACACATCCTCGTCTTCATCGGATCCACTCTTGGTTATCTCTTACCTTTACTTGTGCAAGGTCTTTAGTGTTACTTCTCTTGCTTGCTTGCTTGTTGGTATTGCATCATATAGGTTGCTCACCTAGTTGCACATCTAGACAACCTACTTTGATGCAAAATTTAATTTGATAAAGAAAAGTTAAAAATTGGTAGTTGCCTATTCACCCCCCTCTAGTCAACCATATCGATCCTTTCACCAGTCCCTACGGCTCCACTATGAGCTCTTCCTCCTCTCCTCGCTCTCCCCTGTCCCTCTGCCTAGCCGTAGCCGCTCCACCGCATTGCCGACCTCCGCCGCCTGCCATGGTCACCGTCCGCGTGCCATGCGCGCTCCCGCACCCCACGCGCGAGTCACTGGCGCCCTCCAGGGCGCGCACAACACCGAGCCGCAGCCCCAACCGCACGCCTAGGCTGCTCCCGCTGCGATTCGAACCGGGCCCGAGCGCCACCACCGCTCCCCGTCGCTGCTCCGGCCAGCTCCGGCCTCCCCAGTGTTGCCTTTTACCACCACTTGACGCGGCGTCAACCCGGCGTTCGAAAGAGCCCACCCGCGCCTCCGTTCATGCCCCCTATCGCCGACTCCATCCTCGCCCAACTCCGGCGTCCGCAAACCTCGACACCGGCGATGCTCCGGTCGTCCCCGACGCCGGTCGTTGTCACCATCGTGTGCGCGGCGCCGGGCCGCACCCTTAGGTCTGAGCCGCAGGTCCGAAGGCCCCCTGTAGCGCGGCTTCAGCCAACTCTGGCGGGGCGCCGCCATTGCCTTGGTCGCCGGAGCCACTCAGGCACCGGCCCGCTGATGTGGCCACTCCGGGGCCACCCGCTGGGTGACTGACCGGTGGTCCCCGCTGGCCCCGCCTTAACTTGTTGACCGGTCAGCTCTGCTGACTGGACCAGCCCAGCTGCTGACAAATGGGCCCCACCTCCACTAAATAACTAAAGGATTTTTTAAAATAAGTTAATTAGCTTAATTAGACACTGACAGGTGGGACCAGTAGTTTTACTAACTAAATTTAGATTAGTTTGAACTATGTTTAACCCACTGTCTATGACAGGTGGGTCCTACATGTTAGGTTTGACCTGGTCAGCCGTCTGTTGACCTGCTGATGTCACTATGACATCATGCTGACGTCATATATCTTTTTCTGTAAATAAAATAAATCCAGAAAATAGGAAAATCTTTAGAAATTCATAGAAATTAAACCGTAACTCGGATGAAAATGTTTTCTACATGAAAGTTTCTCAGAAAAATTCAACGAATCCAAATGCGCGGTCCAATCACCTGTCACATGCCCCTAGCATGCTGAACATGGAACCGTCCCCTCTCTTTCATCTGTCTGGAATCCGCCTAACGCCGGGAATTCATCCTCGGATGTTTATCTCCTCCGTCTGCAACGTGTAGTACTACGTTAGGGCAACCCTAGCTCTGCCCGTTGTCATGTTTTGCCTTGTGATGCTTTGATTGCTCTGTATTTACTGTTTCTTCCCCCTCTTCTCTTCGGTAGACCCCGAGACTGATGATGCCGCTGTGTTCGACTACGTCACCGACGACCTCTTCTTCTTGTCCGAGCAACCAGGCAAGCAAACCCCCCCTTGAGCATTCCGATATCGCCCATTTCTTTCCCTCTCATGCTTGCATTAGAACTGCTACTGCTTTCTGTATGATCCTACTCTGATGCTTAGCCTGTTGTTGTTACCTGCTTTCATACCTTACCTGCTTATCCTAAACTGCTTAGTATAGGATGGTTAATGATCCATCAGTGACCCCCACCTTGTCACAGTTGCCCCGATTTATGTTTGATGACTCGATCAACGTGATCGACGTCCAGGCCCCGACACCGCACATCACCCCCCCTAGTTGTACGACTCTGCAGAGTTACCATCGAGTGCCGAGGGTGGAACCTCTTACATCACTCCTGTGTAGCTTTACAGTCGAGGTCATCGAGGGTGATTTCCTCCTTAACCACTTCCGTTACGGCTCTGTCATGCAACCCATCAAACGTGAACCTCGAGGGTGGATCCTCTTATGTTCACCTTGATGAAAACATCGAGTGGAATTCACCGGGGGTGATTCCTCGGGTTTTCCCCTTGGTGTTAGACACACAGTTACTATGGTTACTATGACTTTGCACTGAACCATGTTACTAAAGACGGCTCGACCCTGAGTGGTACCCGCGCGAGCTTAATTGCGAGTGATGTGGAGTCGGGTTGACCTGGAAGGTGCCCGCGAGATACTTACGAGGCGTGGCCAGGCATTCTTAGCCCTTGCCGCAAGTACTCGAGATGGGGCGACGGGGTCACATCGATCGTGAGTCTCTGCTCATTACCGCATGCTCCTAATCCACTACGGGTTGGATATTTGATCCGAGGGGCCTCTGGCCTGATAGCACTAACCATCACGTGGGCATAGTATGGGCATTCTGCGTCGTATACATCAGCCAAAGCTTAATAGACGTTCGCGACTGAGCGGCGCGCGCTGGGTTGGACTGGGTAAGCTCCTGCCTTGTTGAAGGAGGTAGCTAGGTCTACTCACCGGCCGCATACACAACATGCAGGAGTTCCCGGGGAGATGGCCCATGACCCCTGGGGGCATAGGTTTAGTCCGGCGTGCTAGCCTCTCTATTAAGCCTAGGTCGGGTTGCGGCGTATTGTTTGGTCGAGGCCGGGCATGACCTAGGAAAGTGTGTCCGGCCGGAGTTAATCGAGCGTGGTGGGTAAGTTGGTGCACCCATGCAGGGAAGAAAACATCTATCGATAGCCTATCCTACGGTAACGGACACTTGGAGTTGTATCCTGATCGATACAACTAGAACTGGATACTTGTGATGAGGAATGGATTGTGATGAGACTTGGATATGAGATGATAACTGGATAGTATGGCTCTGGGGTTGCTTTCTCGCAGGGAGTCGAGAAAGGATCTCTGGCCGAGGTTGATAACACTACTACTTACATTATGTTGATCTATACTCTTCTATATGCTGCAAGATGCTTGGAGATGCTAGTTCTTCGATAGGCTAGGCTTTCCCCTTGCCTTCTGGCATTCTGTAGTTTAGCCCACAGATACAACCCTTTCCTTTGATACAGATGCATACTTAGTTTAGATCTGATGTGAGTCTTGTGAGTACATTGGATGAGTACTCATGGTTGCTTTGATACTTCTTTTCCCCATGCCCGATTGTTGCGACCAGATGACGGAGCCCAGGAGCCAGACGACGCCACTGATGACTACTACTACCCAGAGGATGCCAACTACTACGTGACGGCCGCTAATGACTTGGAGTAGTTCGGAGGCTCCCAGGCAGGAGGCCTTGCCTTTTCGATCAATGTTTCTTTTGTGCTAGCCTTCTTAAGGAAAAACTTGTTTAACTTATGTCTATACTCAGATATTGTTGCTTCCGCTGACTCTTGTGTATTCGAGCTTATGTATTCGAGCCCTCGAGGCCCCTGGCTTGTAATATAAAGCTTGTATTATTTTGATTTGTGTCTAGAGTTGTGTTGTGATATCTTCCCGTGAGTCCTTGATCTTGATCGTACACATTTGTGTGTATGATTAGTGTACGGTTGAATCGAGGGCGTCACAAATGGTCTTTTATAATAAGTAAAACATTTTCGAGGACACATGGAAATTCCATCTAGTCACTTTCATCATGTTAGTTTGATTCCCGTTCGCTACTTTGATAATTTGATATGTGGGTAGGCCGGTGCTTGGGTGTTGTTCTTACTTGAACAAGCCTCCCACTTATGATTAACCCCTCTCGCAAGCATCCACAACTACGAAAGAAGAATTAAGATAACATCTAACCATAGCATTAAACATATGGATCCAAATCAGCCCTTTACGGAATAGAGCATAAACTAGGGTTTAAGTTTCCGTCACTCTAGCAACCCATCATCTAATAACTACTCCACAATGCATTACCTTAGGCCCAAAGATGGTGAAGTGTCATGTAGTCGACGTTCACATAACACCACTAAGGGAATCACAACATACACATCATCAAAATATTGAACGAATATCAAATTCACATGATTACTTATGATGAGACTTCTCCCATGTCCTCAAGAACAAAAGCTACGACTCACAAATCATATTCATGCTCAAGGTCACAGGGATAATAAATAGCATAATGGATCTGAACACATAGTCCTCCACCAAATAAACCAACTAGCATCAACTACAAGATGTAATCAACACTACTTGTCACCCACACGTACCAATCTGAGGCTTTGATACAAAGATTGAACACAAGAGATGAACTAGGGTTTTGAGATGAGATGGTGTTGTTGAAGATGTTGATGAAGATTGACCCTCCCACGATGAGAGGGTCATTGGTGATGACGATGGCTTCGATTTCCCCCTCCCAGAGGGAAGTATCCCAGGCGAAATCGCTCCGCCGGAGAGCGAAAGTGCTCCTGCCCAAGTTCTGCCTCTAGACGGCGGCGCTCCATCCCGAAAGTCCTCCCTTTATTTTTTCTAGGGCAAAAGACCTTATATACCAGAAGATGGGCACCGGAGGATGGCCAGGGGCCCACTACCCACCAGGGCGCGCCCTGGTGCCTAGTGGGCACCTGGGTGGCCCCCTCTCGTATTTATTTTCTCCAATATTTCTTAGATTTCCAAAATAAATCTCCGTAAAATTTTATCTCATTTGGATATGTGCAGAATAGGTATGTCTGACATAGTTTGTTCAGGTCCAGAATTCCAGCTGCCGGTATTCTCCCTCTTTGTGTAAACGTTGCATATTATAAGAGAAAAGGCATTAGAATTACTCCACAAAGTGTTATATTGAATGAAAATACTATAAATAACAGTAGAAAAACATGATGCAAAATGGACGTATCAACTCCCCCAAGCTTAGACCTCACTTGTCCTCAAGCGAAAGCCGATATCGAGAATCATGTCCACATGTTTAGAGAGAGAGAGAAGTGTCGATAAAAACAAAATATGGACATAGTAGCATCATGATCATTATTATAACAACAATAAACTTTATCATAAAACTTCTCATGAGCAAGTAACAATTCATCAGAACATCGAAGTATAAAGCATAAACTATCTTGAAAACTAACAAACTATGTTCTTAGTCAACAATGCAATTGCAATTCATCATGTTTTTTAGGAAGGGTCTCATGTCGGAGCTTTTTAGCAAGTCCACATACTCAACTATTATTTAGTATTCTATGATTGCTAACACTCACACCATATATATGGAGCAAAAAGTTTCAACCAGACACATAGAAAGATGGGGCTTATAGTTTCGCATCCCAACTTATTCACCTCAAGGGTGATGTCAACAATAATAACTCATGATCACTTATATCCAACTGGATATATGTGCCTAGATCTTTCTCCACTACATGATGCTTGCAAAAGAGAAAAATAAAAGGAATAGAAGGGAGTACTATTAACTCTTGCATAAAAAGTAAATACATAAAAGTAAAGGATAGGCCCTTCGCAGAGGGAAGCAGAGGTTGTCATGCGCTTTTTGATTTTGGATGCACAATCTCTTCATGCAAAAGAACGTCACGTTATATTGCTCGTTATGATAGCAACCTTTATTATGCAGCCCGTCGCTTTTATTACTTTGCCATCACAAGTTCATACAATGCTTATTTTCCCTTACAATAAAAGATCAAACATATTTAGAGGCAATTTTTATTGCCCTATGCACCGATGACAACTTACTTGAAGGATCATATTCAATCCATAGGTAGGTATAGTGGATTGATAACCCACAAGAACAGGGGATCGTTTGTAGCCTTCTTCAATAAGTAAGAGTGCCGAACCCAATGAGGAGCTAAAGGCAGAACAAATATTCCCTCAAGTTCTATCGACCACCAATACAACTCTACACACACTTGATATTTGCTTTACCTAGAACAAGTATGAAACTATTTTGCAAGAATAAATCTACGAGTACTTTGCGAGAATAAAACTATGAATAAATTGCAAGGTAATAAAAGTGGATAGCTTTTGTCAACAAGAAAGTCATTTGTCACTACGCAATCGATAACAAGTACCGGTAATCATTCTTGCAATTCTACATGAGGGAGAGGAATGAGCTAACATACTTTCTCTACTTGGATCATATGCACTTATGAATGGACCCCTAGCAAGCATCCCCAACTACTAAAGATAATTAAGGTTGTGAAAGCCAACCATAGAATTAAGTATCAAGTCCTCTTTATCCCATACGCAACAACCCACCTACTCGGGTTTAAGCTTCTGTCACCTCGCAACCCACCATAAGCAAATCATGAATGTATTGCAACACCCTACAATGGGGACCCCTCATGTTTGCGCGATACGGAGGGCACCGTAGGATATCACCGTAAATAAAATATACAATCATACCAACCAAGATCACGAATAACCCACAAGACAAAATAGATCTACTCAAACATCATAGGATAGCCAAATATTGAAGGAAATATGCCCTAGAGGCAATAATAAAGTTTTTATTTATATTTCCTTATATCATGGAAAATGTTTATTATTCATGCTAGAATTGTATTAACCGGAAACTTCGTACATGTGTGAATACATAGACAAACAGAGTGTCACTAGTATGCCTCTACTTGACTAGCTCGTTAATCAAAGATGGTTAAGTTTCCTAGCCATAGACATGAGTTGTCATTTGATCAACGGGATCACATCATTAGAGAATGATGTGATTGACTTGACCCATCCGTTAGCTTAGCACTATGATCGTTTAGTTTATTGCTATTGCTTTCTCCATAACTTATACATGTTCCTATGACTACGAGATTATGCAACTCCCGAATACCGGAGGAACACTTAGTGTGCTATCAAAAGTCACAACATAACTGGGTGATTATAAAGGTGCTCTATAGGTGTCTCCGATGGTGTTTGTTGATTTGGCATAGATCGAGATTAGGATTTGTCACTCCGATTGTCGAAGAGGTATCTCTAGGCCCTCTCGGTAATGCACATCACTATAAGCCTTGCAAGAAATGTGACTAATGAGTTAGTTGCAGGATGATGCATTACGGAACGAGTAAAGAGACTTGCCGGTAACGAGATTGAACTAGGTATGATGATACCGACGATCGAATCTCGGGCAAGTAACACACTGACGACAAAGGGAACAACGTATGTTGTTATGTGGTTTGACCGATAAAGATCTTCGTAGTATATGTAGGAACCAATATGAGCATCTAGGTTCCGCTATTGGTTATTGACCGGAGATGAGTCTCAGTCATGTCTACATAGTTCTCGAACCCGTAGGGTCCGCACGCTTAACGTTCGATGACGATCGGTATTATGAGTTTATGTGTTTTGATGTACCGAAGGTAGTTCGGAGTCCCGAATGTGATCACAGACATGCCTAGGAGTCTCGAAATGGTCGAGACATGAAGATTGTTATATTGGAAGGTTATGTTTGGACACCGGAATGGTTTCGGACGAGTTCGGGCATATACCGGAGTACCGGGGGGTTACTAGAACCCCCGGGGGAGTTAATGGGCCTTAATGGGCCATGGTGGGAGAGAGGAGGAGGCGGCCAAGTGGGAGGCGCCCCCCCAAGCCCAATCCTAATTGGGAGGGGGGCCGGCCCCCCTTTCCTTCCCTCTCTCTGCCTCTTCCTTCTTCTCCTACTACTACTAGGGAGAGGGGGGAAACCTACTCCTACTAGTAGTAGGAATCCCCCTTGGGGCGTGCCATAGAGAGGGCTGGCCCTCCCCTCCTCCACTCCTTTACATACGGGGGAGGGGGGCACCCCATAGACACACAAGTTGATTCTTAGCCGTGTGTGGTGCCCCCTCCACATATTTCCACCTCGGTCATATCGACTTAGTGCTTGGGCGAAGCCCTGCGCCGGTAACTTCATCATCACCATCAACACGTCGTCGTATTGACGAAACTCTCCCTCGGCCTCAACTGGATCAAGAGTATGAGGGACGTCACCGAGCTGAACGTGTGCAGATCACGGAGGTGCCATGCGTTCGGTACTTGATCGGTTGGATCGCGAAGACGTTCAACTACATCAACCACGTTTCTTAATGCTTCCGCTTTCGGTGTATGAGGGTACATAGACATACTCTCCCATCTCGTTGCTATGCATCCCTAGATAGATCTTGCGTGATCGTAGGATTTTTTTTGAAATACTGCATTCCCCAACAGTGGCATCAGAGCCAGGTCTATGCGTAGATGGTATATGCACGTGTAGAACACAAAGGAGTTGTGGGCATGGGTATATACATATTGATTGCCATCACTAGTTGTTTCTTGATTCAGTGGTATTGTTTGATGAAGCGGCCCGGACCGACATTACATGACCACATTCATGAGATTGGTTCTACCGACATGCTTTGCACACAGGTGGCTGGCGGGTGTCAGTTTCTCCAACTTTAGTTGAATCAGATTCAATGAATAGGGTTCTTTCTAAAGATCAAAAAGCAATCACTATACCACATTGTGGTTTTTGATGCATAGGTAAGAACGGTTCTTGCTAAGCCCGTAGCAGCCAGGTAAAACTTGCAACAACAAAGTAGAGGACGTCTAACTTGTTTTTACAGGGCATGTTGTGATGTGATATGGTCAAGACATGATTATATAAATTGTTGTATGAGATGATCATGTTTTGTAACATAGTTACCGGCAACTGGCAGGAGCCATATGGTTGTCGCTTTATTGTATGAAATGCAATCGCCATGTAATTGGTTTACTTTATCACTAAGCGGTAGTGATAGTCGTAGAAGCAATAGTTGGCGAGACGACAACAATGCTACGATGGAGATCAAGGTGTCAAGCCGGTGACGATGGTGATCATGATGGTGCTTTAGAGATGGAGATCAAAGGCACAAGATGATGATGGCCATATCATATCACTTATATTGATTGCATGTGATGTTTATCCTTTATGCATCTTATTATGCTTAGTACGGCGGTAGCATTATAAGATGATCTCTCACTAAATTTCAAGGTATAAGTGTTCTCCCTGAGTATGCACCGTTGCTACAGTTCGTCATGCCGAGACACCACGTGATGATCGGGTGTGATAAGCTCTATGTTCACATACAATGGGTGCAAGCCAGTTTTGCACAAGCATGATACTCGGGTTAAACTTGACGAGCCTAGCATATGCATATATGGCCTCGGAACACTGAGACCGAAAGGTCGAGTGTGAATAATATAGTAGATATGATCAACATAGTGATGTTCACCATTGAAAACTACTCCATCTCACGTGATGATCGGACATGGTTTAGTTGATATGGATCACGTGATCACTTAGATGATTAGAGGGATGTCTATCTAAGTGGGAGTTGAGCCAAACCCGCTGCAGGAGCAACTCCAGATGTTATGAACACCTGGCAGAGCAAAACTGATGACTACTCGATAGTTTAGTGTGCCATGATTTACGGCTTAGGACCGGGACTTCAACGACGTTTTGAACGTCATGGAGCATATGAGATGTTCCAGGAGTTGAAGTTAATATTTCAAGCAAATTCCCGAACTGAGAGATATGAAGTCTCCAATAAGTTCTATAGCTGCAAAATGAAGGAGAATAGTTTTGTGAGTGAACACATACTCACAATGTCTGGGTACCACAATCACTTGACTTAGCTGGGAGTTAATCTTCCGGTTGATAGTGTCATTGACAGATTTCTTCAATCACTGCCACCAAGCTACAAAATCTTCGTGATGAACTATAATATGCAAGGGATGGATAAGACAATTCCCGAGCTCTTCGCAATGCTAAAGGTTGCGGAGGTAGAAATCAAGAAGGAGCATCAAGTGTTGATGGTCAACAAGACCACTAGTTTCAAGAAAAAGGGTAAAGGGAAGAAGGGGAACTTCAAGAAGAATGGCAAACAAGTTGCTACTCAAGTGAAGAAGCCCAAGTCTGGACCTAAGCCTGAGACTGAGTGCTTCTACTGCAAAGGGACTGGTCACTGGAAGCGGAACTGCCCCAAGTATTTGGTGGATAAGAAGGATGGCAAAGTGAAAGGTATATTTGATATACATGTTATTGATGTGTACCTTACTAATGCTCGCAGTAGCGCTTGGGTATTTGATACTGGTTCTATTGCTAATATTTACAACTCGAAATAGGGGCTATGGATTAAGCGAAGATTGGCTAAGGACGAGGTGACGATGTGCGTGGCAAATGGTTCCAAAGTCGATGTGATCGCCGTCGGCACGCTACCTCTACATTTACCTTCGGGATTAGTTTTAGACCTGAATAATTGTTATTTGGTGCCAGCGTTAAGCATGAACATCATATCTAGATCTTGTTTGATGCGAGACGGTTATTCATTTAAATCAGAGAATAATGGTTGTTCTATTTATATGAGTAATATCTTTTATGGTCATGCACCCTTGATGAGTGGTCTATTTTCACTAAATCTTGATAGTACTGATACACATATTCATAGTATTGAAGCCAAAAGATATAAGTTTAATAATGATAGTGCAACTTATTTGTGGCACTGCCATTTAGGTCATATTGGTGTAAAGCGCATGAAAAAACCCCATGCTGATGGGCTTTTGGAATCACTTGATTATGAATCACTTGATTCTTGCGAACCATGCCTCATGGGCAAGATGACTAAGACTCCGTTCTCCGAAATAATGGAACAAGCAACAGACTTATTGGAAATAATACATACTGATGTATGCAGTCCGATGAGTATTGATGCTCGTGGCGGGTATCGTTATTTTCTGACCTTCACAGATGATTTGAGAAGATATGGTTATATCTACTTGCTGAAACATAAGTCTGAAACATTTGAAAAGTTTAAAGAATTTCAGAGTGAAGTGGAAAATCATCGTAACAAGAAAATTAAGTTTCTACGATCTGATCATGGAGGTGAATATTTGAGTTATGAGTTTGGTCTTCATTTGAAACAATGTGGAATAGTTTCACAACTCACACCACCTGGAACACCACAACGTAATGGTGTGTCCGAACGTCGTAACTGCACTTTATTAGATATGGTGCGATCTATGATGTCTCTTACTGATTTACTGCTATTGTTTTGGGGTTATGCTTTAGAGACAACTGCATTCACGTTAAATAGGGCACCATTGAAATCCGTTGAGACGACACCATATGAACTGTGGTTTGGCAAGAAACCCAAGATGTCGTTTCTTAAAGTTTGGGGCTGCGATGCTTATGTGAAAAAGCTTCAACCTTATAAGCTCGAACCCAAATCGGAGAAATGTGTCTTCATAGGATACCCAAAGGAGACTGTTGGGTACATCTTCTATCACAGATCCGAAGGCAAGATATTCGTTGCTAAGAATTGATCCTTTCTAGAGAAGGAGTTTCTCTCGAAAGAAGTGAGTGGGAGGAAAGTAGAACTTGATGAGGTAATTGTAGCTGCTCCCTTATTGGAAAGTAGTTCATCATAGAAATCAGTTCCAGTGATTCCTACACCAGTAAGTGAGGGAGCTAATGATGATGATCATGAAACTTCTGATCAAGTTACTACCGAACCTCGTAGGTCAACCAAAGTAAGATCCGCACCAGAGTGGTACAGTAATCCTGTTCTGGAGGTCATGTTACTTGACCATGACGAACCTACAAACTATGAGGAATCGATGATGAGCCCAGATTCCGCAAAATGGCTTGAGGCCATGAAATCTGAGATGGGATCCATCTATGAGAACAAAGTGTGGACTTTGGTTGACTTGCCCGATGATCGACAAGCAATAGAGAATAAATGGATCTTCAAGAAGAAGACTGACGCTGACGGTAATGTTACTGTCTACAAAGTTCGACTTGTTGCGAAAGGTTTTCGACAAGTTTAAGGAGTTGACTACAATGAGACCTTCTCACCCGTAGCGATGCTTAATTCTGTCTGAATCATGTTAGCAATCGCCGCATTTCATGATTATGAAATTTGGCAAATGGAAGTAAAAACTGCATTCCTTAATGGATATCTTAAAGAAGAGTTGTATATGATGCAACCAGAAGGTTTTGTCGATCCTAAAGGTGCTAACAAAGTGTGCAAGCTCCAGCGATCCATTTATGGACTGGTGCAAGCCTCTCGGAGTTGGAGTATACGCTTTGATAGTGTGATCAAAGCATATGGTTTTATACATACTTTTGGAGAAGCCTGTATTTACAAGAAAGTGAGTGGGAGCTCTATAGCATTTCTAATATTATATGTGGATGACATATTGTTGATTGGAAATAATACATAATTTCTGGAGAGCATAAAAGGATACTTGAATAAGAAATTTTCAATGAAAGACCTCGGTGAAGCTGCTTATATATTGGGCATCAAGATCTATAGAGATAGATCAAGACACTTAATTGGATTTTCACAAAGCACATACCTTGATAAAGTTTTGAAGAAGTTAAATATGGACCAGCCAAAGAAATGGTTCTTGCCTGTGTTACAAGGTGTGAAGTTGAGTCAGACTCAATGCACGACCATTGCAGAAGATAGAGGGAAAATGAAAGTCATTCCCTATGCTTCAACCATAGGTTCTATCATGTATGCAATGCTATGTACCAGACCTGATGTGTGCCTTGCTATTAGTTTAGCAGGGAGGTACCAAAGCAATCCAGGAGTGGATCATTGGACAGTGGCCAAGAACATCCTGAAATACCTGAACAGGGCTAAGGATATGTTTCTCATTTATAGAGGTGACAAAGAGCTCGTCGTAAATGGTTACGTCGATGCAAGCTTTGACACTGATCCGGATGACTCTAAGCCACAAACCGGATACGTATTTTTATGGAATGGTGGAGTTGTCAGTTAGTGCAGTTCTAAGCAAAGCGTCGTGGCGGGATCTACGTGTGAAGCGGAATACATAGCTGCTTTGGAAGCAACAAAACAAGGAGTCTGGATGAAGGAGTTCATATCCGATCTAGGTGTCATACCTAGTGCATCGGGTCCAATGAAAATATTTTGTGACAATACTGGTGCAATTGCCTTGGCAAAGGAATCCAGGTTTCACAAGAGAACCAAGCATATCAAGAGATGCTTCAATTCCATCCGCGATCAAGTCAAGGAGGGAGACATAGAGATTTGCAAAATACATACGGATCTGAATGTTGCAGACCCATTGACTAAGCCTCTCTCATGAGCAAAACATGATCAGAACCAAGAGTCCATGGGTGTTAGAATCATTACAATGTAATCTAGATTATTGACTCTAGTGCAAGTGGGAGACTGAAGGAAATATGCCCTAGAGGCAATAATAAAGTTGTTATATATATTTCCTTATATCATGATAAATGTTTATTATTCATGCTAGAATTGTATTAACCGGAAACTTAATACATGTGTGAATACATAGACAGACAGAGTGACTAGTATGCCTATTCTTGACTAGTTCGTTAACCAAAGATGGTTAAGTTTCCTAGCCATAGACATGAGTTGTCATTTGATGAAAGGGATCACATCATTAGAGAATGATGTGATTGACTTGACCCATCCATTAGCTTACCACCACGATCGTTTAGTTTATTGCTATTGCTTTCTCCATAACTTATACATGTTCCTATGACTATGAGATTATGCAACTCCCGAATACCGCAGGAACACTTAGTGTGCTATCAAACATCACAACGTAACTGGGTGATTATAAAGATGCTCTATAGGTGTCTCCGATGGTGTTTGTTGAGTTGGCATAGATCGAGATTAGGATTTGTCACTCTAATTGTCGGAGCGGTATCTCTGGGCCCTCTCGGCAATGCACATCACTATAAGCCTTGCAAGCAATGTGACTAATGAGTTAGTTGAGGGATGATGCATTACAGAACAAGTAAAGAGACTTGCTGGTAATGAGATTGAACTAGGTATGATGATACCGATGATCGAATCTCGGGCAAGTAACATATCGATGACAAAGGGAACAATGTATGTTGTTATGCGGTTTGACCGATAAAGATCTTCATAGAATATGTAGGAACCAATATGAGCATCCAGGTTCCACTAGTGGTTATTGACCGGAGATGATTCTCGGTCATGTCTACATAGTTCTTGAACCCATAGGGTCCGCACGCTTAACGTTCGATAATAATCGGTATTATGAGTTTGTGTGTTTTGATGTAACGAAGGTAGTTCGGAGTCCCAGATGTGATCACGGACATGATGAGGAGTCTCAGAATGGTCGAGACATGAAGATTGATATATGGGAAGGTTATGTTTGGACACCGGAATGGTTTCGGATGAGTTCGGGCATATACAGGAGTACCAGGGGGTTACCGGGACCCCCCGGGGAGTTAATGGGCGTTAACGGGCCGTGGTGGGAGAGAGGAGGAGGCGGCCAAGTGGGAGGACCATGACCCCCAAGCCCAATCCGAATTGGGAGGGGGGCCGGTCCCCCTTTCCTTCCCTCTCTCTCGCTCTTCCTTCTTCTCCTACTCCAACTAGGGAAAGGGGGGAAACCTACTCCTACTAGGAGTAGGAATCCCCCTTGGGGCGCGCCATAGAGAGGGCCGGCCCTCCCCTCCTCCACTCTTTTTTATACGGGGGAGGGGGGATACCCCATAGACACACAAGTTGATTCTTAGCCGTGTGCGGTGCCCCTCCACATATTTCCACCTCGGTCATATCGACTTAGTGCTTAGGCGAAGCCCCGCGCCGGTAACTTCATCATCACCGTCAACACGCCGTGGTATTGAAGAAACTCTCCCTCAGCCTCAACTGTATCAAGGGTATGAGGGACGTCACCGAGCTGAACGTGTGCAAATCATGGAGGTGCCATGCATTTGGTACTTGATCGGTTGGATCGCAAAGACGTTCAACTACATCAACTGCATTTCTTAATGCTTCCGCTTTCGGTCTACGAGGGTACGTAGACATACTCTCCCCTCTCGTTGCTATGCATCCCTAGATAGATCTTGCGTGATCATAGGATTTTTTTTTGAAATACTACGTTCCTCAACAAATATCATTGGGAAATAATATATGGAGTTGAGCACCATGTTTAAGTAGAGACTACAATGGGGAGAAGAGGTGTTACACTGCTGCATATAAGGGAAGAGAGTTGGTGTTGACGGTAGCAAGATTGTTGATGTAGATCGCCATCACGATCCTTGCCCCGGCGGCGTTCCGGCGCCACCGAGAGAGAGTGGGAGAGAGCCCCCTTCTTCTTCTTCCTTGGCCTCCCCCCTAGATGGGAGGAGAGTTCCCCCTATGGTCCGTGGCCTCCATGGCAGCGAAGGGGTGGGAGCCCCTCTGAGATTGGATCTCCCTCTGTTCTTTTCTGTTTCGTGTTCCCAGATCTGACCCTTCACCGTTTCTTACATTCTTGGAGATCTGTAACTCCGGTTGCGCTGAAATTTTTACACGATTTTTTCCATAAATTATCTTTCTTGCGCCAGAAGAAGGGCCGCAACCTCCTTACGAGGAGGGCATAAGACACTTGGGCGCGCCTGGCACCCCCTGGCGCGCCCTGGTGTATCTTGGGGCCTGTGGGCCCATGTTTACGTTGATTCCACCTCCAAAAATTCACAAATATTCCAAAATAATTCTTCGTAAATTTTTATTGCATTTGGACTTCGCTTGATATGGATTTTCTATGAAACAAAAACATGCAACAAACATGAATTGGGCACTTGATCAATAGGTTAGTCCAAATAAACCATATAAAATGTTGCCAAAAGTATGTGAAAGTTGTATAATATTGGCATGAAACAATCAAAATTATAGATACGATGGAGACGTATCAGCATCCCCATGCTTAATTCCTGCTCGTTCTCGAGTAGGTAAATGATAAAAAAGATAATTTTTGATGTGGAATGCTACCTAGCATAAACTTGATCATATATATAATCATGACATGAATATTAAGACATAAGTGATTCAAATTAATAGTCTATAATTTGACATAAAGACATCAATACTCAGGCATCCCAACAAATAATCATGTCTTTCTAAATATTAGCGCTAAAGAAAGCTATCCCTACAAAATCATATAGTCTTGTCATGCTCTGTCTTCTTAACACAAAGTATTTATCATGCACAACCCCGATGAAAAGTCGAGCAATTGGTTCATACTTTTTAACGCACTTCATCTTTTTCAACCCTCATGCAATACATGAGCGCGAGCCATGGATATAGCACTACAGGTGGAATAGAGTATGATGATAGGGGTAAATATAGAGAAGAAAAAAAAGTAAGAAAGTCTCACACCGACACGGCTAACGAACGGGCTATGGAGATGCCCATCAATTGATATCAATGCGAGGAGTAGGGATTGCCATGCAACGGATGCACTAAGAGCTATAAGTGTATGAAAGCTCAATATGAAAACTAAGCGGGTGTGCATCTAATCCTATAATGAAAAATCCCAACTAGTATATGAAAGTGACAACATAGGAGACTCTCCATATGAAAAACATGGTGGTACTTTGAAGCACAAGTGTGGAACTAGCATGCCCCTTCTCTCTTTATTTCTTTATTTCTTTTCTTTTTTTAATATTTTTCTCTCTCAATGTCTGGAGTCTCATCCCGACTTGTGGAGGAATCATACTTTCCATCATCCTTTCCTCACTGGGGCAATGCTCTAATAATGAAAATTGATGATCATCACACTTCTATTTACTTATAACTCAAAAGAAATAAAAATTACAACTCGATACCTACAACAAAGCATGAATCTATATGAATGCCTCTCGTAGTGTACCGGGATGTGCAATGATCTAGTGTAACATGTATGAAAAATGATGAACGGTGGCTGAGCCACAAATACTATGTGAGCTATATGATCATGCAAAGCAATATGACCATGAATGCTCAAGTCATCAAAAAGGAAGCGGTGGAAGTTGCATGGCAATATATCTCAGAATGGCTATGGAAGGGCCATAACAGGTAGGTATGGTGGATGTTTTGAGGAAGACATAATTAGGCTTATGTGTGATAGAGCGTATCATATCATGATATTTGGATGCACCTGTGAAGTTTGCATCGACTCTCGAGGTGAGAAAGGGCAATGCACGACACCGTAGAGGCTAGCAAATTGTGGAAATGTAAGAGTGAGTATAATCCATGGACACACACTAGTCATTAAGAACTCATATACTTATTGCAAATTTTTATTAGCCCTCGAAGCAAAGCACTACTACGCATGCCCCTAGGGGGATAGATTGGTAGGAAAAGACCATTGCTCATCCCTGACCGCCACTCATAAGGAAGACAATCAATAATAAATCATGCTCCAACTTCATAGAATAACGAGAGACTATACATGCATGCTTCGGGAATCACAAACCTAAACACCAATATTCTTACTAACCACAACCGTTTACTAGTACCTCCCACTTATTCCATCTCTATATCGCAAAACTATTGCAAGGAATCAAACATATCATATTCAGTGACCCATAAGTTTTATGTAGGATTGTATGACTAACCATGCAATTGACCAATTCCTGTTGACTCTCTAAATAGATATAAGTGAAGCACGAGAGTTTAATTCTTTCTACAAAAGCATACTCTAATAAATATAAGTGAAGCAAAAGAGCATTCTATAAATGTTTTCTATGTGAACAGAAACAGGCAATCCAAACTTCAAATGATATAAGTGAAGCACATGAAGCATTCTATAAAGCCATACTCAAAATATATAAGTGAAGTGCAATGAGCATTCTATAAATCAACCATGGACTATCTCATACCAACATGCTGCATGAAAGAAAAGTGAAAACTCAATGCAAAAGACGCTCCAAGATTTGCACATATCACATGAACGAAACGAAGACGAAAACATATCGATACTTGTTGAAGAAAGACGGGATGCCTTCCAGGGCATTCCCAAGCTTGGACGCTTGAGTCTCCTTGAATATTTACTTGGGGTGCCTCGAGCATCCCCAATCTTGAGCTCTTGCCTGTCCTCCTTCTCCTCATATCGAGACCTCCTCGTTCTTTCATCATTTCATCCACACAAAACTCAATAGAAACCTCGTGAGATCCATTAGTATAATAATGCAAATCACTACTTTAAGTACTGTTGCAAACCAATTCATATTTTGTTTTTGCATTGTATCTACTGCAATATAACTTCTCCATGGCTTATACCACCGATAGAATCGATAGTTTCATCAAAACAAGCAAAACAATGCGTCAAAAACAGGATCTGTCTTAAACAAGATAGTCTGTAGCAATCTGAACACCTACCATACTTCTGGTACTCCAAAAATTCTGAAAAATTAGGACAAAATAAAAAATTTGTATATAAATACTGTGCAACAAGTTTTAGAATCTTTTGACATTCCAGTATAATATGTAAAATCGCGCACTACAGCCAAAGTTTCTGTTTTTGCACCACACATACCAACAAGCAATCTAATCATCCTAAAGGAAAATCTTGGCACAATAATTTTACAATACAAATGATTTGAACAAGGGGATAATTATTTTTGTTGAAAAGTTTTTGTAATTGAGATTCACAAAGTTTCCTTGGGCATGAACAAAGTTCAAGGATGTCCCCCACTTCAACGATGTTCATATTTCTCACTTTCACTTTTCTTTTTGAAGAAGTTTTTAGGTTCCCCTGTATATTTGTTTTTGTTTTTAAACTATATAAAAGCACTCAGCAGAAATAAATGACTCTCTAAAACTTTCAGGTTTTCTCCCTGGCAGTGCTTTCTTTAAAGCCATTAAGCTAGGCATCAAGTGCTCAAGTAATGAATCCACCCGGATCCCAAGGTATATCAAAGCCAATTTTAATTAACAATGACTTGGCATTTAGTAGTGAGCACAAAGGAACATATATCATGCCATGGCGAAGTTTAGCTCTCTTCCTATGCATCAACATGTCATAAAATAACAAGTCATTCACATCAAGTAAAGGCCAATGCATAGTGAGGGAGTCCTGGATTAGGGGGTCTCCGAACAGCTAGACTATATCCTTTGGCCAGACTGTTGGACTATGAAGATACAAGATTGAAGACTTCGTCTCGTGTCCGGATGGGACTTTCCTTGGCGTGGAAGGCAAGCTTGGCAATACGGATATGTAGATCTCCTCCCTTGTAACCGACTCTGTGTAACCCTAGCCCCCTCCGGTGTCTATATAAACTGGAGGGTTTAGTCCGTAGGACAACAACAATCATACCATAGGCTAGCTTCTAGGGTTTAGCCTCCACGATCTCGTGGTAGATCAACTCTTGTAATACTCATATCATCAAGATCAATCAAGAAGGACGTATGGTATTACCTCCATCGAGAGGGCCCGAACCTGGGTAAACGTCGTGTCCCCTGCCTCCTGTTACCATCCGCCTTAGACGCACAGTTCGGGACCCCCTACCCGAGATCCGCCGGTTTTGACACTGACATTGGTGCTTTCATTGAGAGTTCCACTGTGTCGTCACCATAAGGCTTGATGGCCCCTTCGATCATCGGTAACGATGCGGTCCAGGGTGAGGTTTTCCTCCCTGGATAGATCTTCGTATTCGACGGCTTCGCACTGCGGGCCAATTCGCTTGGCCATCTGGAGCAGATCGAGAGCTACGCCCCTGGCCATCAGGTCAGGTTCGGAAACTTAAACTACACTACTGACATCCCCGGAGACTTAATCTTTGACGGATTCGAGCCCATGTCAGGTGCGCCGCACAATCACGACGAGCATGACGTAACTCTGTCGTCGGACAGTGTTCGGGAGATCGCATCTGCAACTACTCCGGCCTTCAATCCGGAGCAAATTGCGCCATTCGAGGACGGAGGGATAGACCCCGCCATGGAGGCCGCACTCTTAGTGGCGATGGAGCCGGATACTGACTTCACCCCTTACGAGAACCGTATTGCCGAACCACTGGATTCGTCTCTGGCCACGGACTCTGAGCCGCCTGCATCCGTGCCTATCGAATCCGATTGGGCGCCGATCATGGAGTTCACCTTCGCGGATATCTTTCAGCACTCGCCTTTCGGCAATGTGCTAAATTCATTAAGGTCTCTCTCCTTGTCAGGAGAACCTTGGCTGAACTATGTCCGGCTAGAATGGGATGCGGACGACGAAGAAATTCGCTGCCCACCCACCACCCACTTAGTAGCCACGGTCGACAATTTAACCGATATGCTCGACTTTGACTCCAAAGACATCGGCGGTATGGACGACGATGCAGGAGACGAACAGGAACCACCGCCCACAGGGCGCTGGACCGCCACCTCATCATATGATATATACATGGTGGACACCCCCAAAGAAGGCAATGGCGACGAGACAATAGAGGATGACCCCTCCAAGAAGCAACCCAAGCGCCAACATCAGCGGCGCCGCTCTAAGTCCGGCCATAGCAAAAGTAGTGATACCGGCACAAGAGACAATAACACTCCGGATAGTGCCGAAGACAACAACAATCCCCTCCAGCACGATGCAGAGCGGGAGGGTGAAAAAGCTAGCCCTCCAGAGCAGGCAGCAGATGGAGAATCGGAGGAGGACAATTACATGCCTCTCTCCGAAGACGAGGTGAGCCTCGGCAACAAAGAATTTATTGCGCCTAAGGATCCCGTCGAGCAGGAGCGCTTCAAGCGTCGGCTTATGGCCACAGCACATAGCTTGAAGAAAAAGCAACAACAGCTTCAAGCCGATCAAGACTTGCTAGCAGACAGATGGACCGAAGTCCTTGCGGCCGAGGAATACGAACTCGAGCGCCCCTCCAAGAGTTACCGAAAGCGCAGGTTGCTACCTCACCTCGAGGAGGAAGCATTGAAACCTACATCACCAGTGTACGATGCGGCTGACCGGCCACCTCGTGGCTGAGCCAGAGAGGCGTTTCAGCCTGAAGTCAAGCCCGCACCCTGCTGCCAATCAAACAAAAATACCAAGGCCCGGGGCAACACGCGGGACCTGCGAGACGTATTGGATAACAAGGCAAAACATGCAAGATCGATCTACGGATCACGGGGGCATGCACCAATACGTGACGATGATCGTCACGCCGGATACACTAAAAGCAAATCCGGCCGAGCCGAACACGGCAGACAAGACTCGTATGAACCACGTCGCGATATAGCCCGGCACAGAGGCGCCGCACACCCCTTATGATTCACTGATGAAGTAATGGATCACGAATTCCCAGAAGGGTTTAAACCCGTAAACATCGAATCATACGATGGTACTACAGACCCCGCAGTATGGATAGAAGACTTATTCCTCCACATTCACATGTCCCGCGGGGATGACCTACATGCCATCAAGTATCTCCCGCTAAAACTCAAAGTGCCGGCTCGACATTGGCTCAATAGCTTGCCGGCAAACTCCATCAGAAGTTGGGAGAACCTGGAAGAGGCATTCCTAGACAATTTCCAGGGCACTTATGTGCGACCGCCGGACACTGATGATTTAAGTCATATAACTCAGCAGCTAGGGGAATCGGCCAGGAAATTCTGGACCCGGTTCCTAACCAAGAAGAACCAAATTGTCGACTGTCCGGATGCAGAGGCCTTAGCGGCATTCAAGCATAATATCCGTGACGAATGGCTCGCCCGGCTCCTCGGCCAAGAGAAGCCAAAATCCATGGCAGCCCTCACAACACTTATGATACGCTTTTGTGCGGGCGAAGATAGCTGGTTGGCTCGTAGTACCAATACAGCAAGCAAACCTGGCATATCAGAAGCCAGGGATAGCAACGGCAAACCACGACGCAACAAACACAAGCGCCGCAAATATGGTGAAAATGCCAAAAATATGGCAGTTAATGCCGGGTTCAGGGGCTCAAAGTCCGGTCAGCAGAAAGGGCCACCCAAAAATACAAATCCGGGTCCATCCAGTCTGGACTGCATACTCTCTCGCCAATGCCAAATTCATGGCACCCCAGAAACGCCAGCCACCCATACCAATAGAGAATGCTGGGTCTTCAAACAAGCCGACAAGGCAGGCGCCAAAGACGAAGAGGGGTCTTAAAGCGACGATAGCGACGAAGAGCCCAGATCACCGAACATAGGAGGGAAAAAGAAATCCCCCCATATTCAATCGGTGAATGTGGTAAATACCACCCAAATTGCCAACTTGTACCAGATATGCACCCTTAGGGATGGCGGCTCAACGGAACTAGCCATACCACAATATAAGCTAGGGCCGGTCACCTTCAACCGCACGGATCGTCCGGTTAACGCCAATCAGGGCAATCCAGCCGCACTAATCCTCGACCCAATAGTAGACGGGTTCCACCTCACTCGAGTCCTTATGGACGGAGGCACCTGGTCACAGCAGGTTCTGCTATCACAACTCCTTTTTTATCACATTACTTGTACCCATACGCATAGACGTATTATTTAAATACAACATGTGGATTTATATGACGTTTACCTGCTAATTATTTCTTATCAAAATCATTTCGTCAAGTGGCATCCGCACACAGCGATATACCTTAAATATGCCAGGGGCTTCGTTTTTCCCGTAACACGGCAATAGAAGTCCGAACACCTTCATGGAAGTTCGGCACCCCGAACCTATAGCATTATATGCATCAGCTCCGAATCATGTCTTGGGTCAATAGTTGGGTTTGCCCGGCTCCCATGTTTTGGTACCTTACGTTCCGCTATATCGGCTAAGGTAGCACTAGGAGAACTACTGTGATTGTGTCCCGCTTCTTCCGGATGAGCACCTCAGTAGAGAAAGCCGAAAACTGACTGCCATGATACGGTGAGAGCTGGTCAACTGTGCGAGTGGTCACAAAATCTTTAAGGATTTCTCCCGCATAATGCCATAACCAATGCAGCGTGCGAAGGATCGGCTTTTTCTCCGATCAGGTGCTTATAGAACCCCTCGTACGGTCTTCCGAACAGAAGGGGCTGCGCCGACCATACTAAAGCTCCTATGGCTAAGTGAGAGTGATAAAGCCCTATAGTCTGATTGCCTGGTTCGTTGTGCTGAGCATCTCCTTCGGAGGACCCAAAACTGGGATAAAGAGTGCTCGGGTTTATCCCGAACACCCCCGTACATCTTACATGGGGGCACAAGCCGACGACTGGCCAACTCTCAGTTTTAACATAAAAATGACCGCACAGGAGGGTAAACTTTTATATAACAGGCGACATATATACGACCTTGTTCAAACATTACAAAGGACAACATGATCGACATCATGGAAATATAATGTCCTTGGTGCACGGCTCTGCTGCAAGGTAGGATCCTTTCAGGACACTCTTATAATATAATTCGGGCTTGCGGTGCTCCTTCCCCTCTGGCGGTCCCTCAGTCACTAGCTTTTCAGCATCCATCTTCCCCCAGTGCACCTTTGCGAGGGCGAAGGCCATTCGCGCTCCTTCTATACAGACCGGCTGCTTGATGACGTCAAGTCGAGGGCAAGCGCTTACAAGCCGCCTCACGAGCCCGAAGTAGCTACTTGGAATCGGCTCGGCAGGCCATAGCCGGATAACCATATCTTTCATGGCTAGTTCCGCCGCCTTATGCAGTTCGATCAACTGTTTCAGTTGATCGTCAAAAGGCATCGGATAATTCGACGCCAAATACTGCGACCAAAAGAGCTTATCGACGGTGTTCCTTCCTTTGGCTCGGTAGAATTGAGCGGCATCTGATATGCTGTGAGGTAGCTCGGCAAATACACCTGAGAAGTCCGGATTCACAATCAGAAACATAGTTTTCCCTTCAAATACTTGCTTTACATGGGAAAAGCCTTACCCGCCGTGATCTTCCTCACCTCTTGGATCCCCTGCAGGGCGCTCTGGGTTTCCTCCCGGGCATCACTCGTGGCTTGACGCGCCTTGGTGAGTTCAGACTCTTTCTCCATTAAACTCTGCTCCAAAGTCTCGCATTTACTTATGGCCTCTTGCAGCTCCCGCTCAGCTTTAATAACTCTGGCCTCATGTTTCTCATGAAGAGTCCGCTCTGTGGCCGCCTTTTCCTCGGCCTCGGCAACGACCCTTTTGAGGGCCTCGACTTCGGTCATAACCCCTAGCACAAATTATGCGGCTTATTTCATATTGAACATTTATTTCACAATAAATGCGCGCAACGCTTGTGCATACCTTGTTTATCCCTCAACTGCATTTTCAATTGGGCAATTTCTTCTATGGCCCGCTCCAGACTTTGATTCAGTCCGGAGATCTCCCTAGTACGAGAGGCAGCAGCCGCTACAGGTATCTGCTTGCAATAGAAGAGAAATCAATATCATTTAGTGAGTCCTCCTGTGATCATCAATGCGATCCCCTGTCCGGTTCTTTCTTTCACCGAACAATGTATCAGGGGCTACTATCTATACTATGACACTCTTCGGCAACTTATAAAACATACCTCAAGGCCTCTTATAAGGCTGATACAGGCTTCATTCAGTCCACTCTTAGTTGACTGAATCTTCTCAATCACCGCACCCATAAGGGCACGGTGTTCGTCAACGATGGAGGCATCTCGTAACGCCACCAACAAAGCATCCGACACCTCTGGATGGACAGAGGTTGCCGACGGAACAGGCATGCCCCCTCCAGCCGAAGGAGGCTGCCTTCTTGATTCTGGAGCCGTATAGGCCTCTGGAATCGCATCCGGTGGGGAGCCGAACTCAGGATCGCCCCCGCCGTCAGACCCCATGGGAATCTTTTCCCCCACGTGTCCGTCCCCTGCGGTTTGACCTCCAAGCACCGCATTCACGGTTTCTTCCTTTCCTCTTGGTCGGGGTCCTTCTGGGACGAAGCCTCGGTGTTATGCACCTGTTTGGAGGAAGGGGCCTTTGGGGGTGTCCCGCTCTCCATAGCATTTGAGCTCAGCAGGTCCTCTGATGAGGATTGTTTGGTACGGGACCTCACCGGACTACCAAAAAATATGGCTTAAGGTTAAAATACTAAGCCACAATGAGTCCAGACGCTTAAACGCACTCGGATTTTATATACTTACGAGTTCACCAAGGGCTGGGCCATGGGATCCCATGCCAGGCCGCTGTCGGCGGCAGCAGTGGACTCCTCCGGAAGAGAAGCCCTTCCTCTTTTGGGCAGTTCGGCCTCCAAGGGTGCGGAGGCCGTCCTCTTCCTTCTCCCCCCGCAGGGGATTCATCTTACTCCTCCTTTTCATCCTCTTCGGAGGTGGAATGGGCATCAGAGCCTTCGGGTATCGTGTCCGAAGTGCCGCGACGACGAAGGCCGTCCCGGGTCTTTTTGGCCTCCTTCTCGGCCGTCTTCTTTGGCGGCTTGTAAGCCGCCGGGACCGGCATCTTTGTCAGAAGTGGGATGGCCGGGTCTTCAGGCAGCGGGGCCGAACAATGGATCCGCTCCGCCTTCTTCGTCCAGGTCTGGGAGAGTTGAATAAACACACGTTAAGCGCTTCCTTTGGGTCATGCGAATAGAAAGGTTTGATAAACTCACCGAACTTGCAGGGCGGGACAGTTGGTACCCGCGGTCTTCGGCGGAGTCCGACCATGATTTGCTGGACTTGGAAAGCACCTTACAAATGTCCTTGTGCGAGGAGCCGAAGAACCCTCGCAAGGTTTGGTGCTTGGCCGGATCGAATTCCCATAGATTGCAAGTCCGAATGTTGACAAGGCAGTATCCGACGGACTAACATCACCTGGACTACGTCGATAAGTTCAATGTTCTTGTCTCCCATATCTTTAACGCGCGTCTGGAGCACCGACAGTTCCTCGGACGAGGACCAGTCCAGGCCTTTTTTAACCCAGGATGTAAGCCGTAGAGGGGCGTCAGATCGAAACTCGGGCGATGCAGCCCATTCCTTGCCGCACGGCTCAGTGATGTAAAACCACTATTGTTGCCACTCCTTGACAGAATCATTAAAGGTTCCCGTTGGCCATCTTGCTCACCATAGCGCCCCCCCCCCCGCACTCGGCGTGCTTGCCGCCCACCACCTTGGGCTTCACATTAAAAACCTTTAGCCATAAACCAAAGTGCGGCGAAATGCGGAGGAAAGCCTCGCACACGACAATGAATGTCGATATGTTGAGGAAGGAATTAGGGGACAGATCGTGAAGATCGATCCCATAATAGTACATGATGCCACGAACGAATGGGTGGAGGGGAAACACTAGCCCGCGGACAAAGTGAGGGAGGAATACAACCCTCTCATGGGGTCCCGGAGTGGGGACGATCTGTCCCGCCATCGGGAGACGGTGGCTGATTTTCTTGGCTAGATACCCGGCCTCCCGAAGTTTTTTGATATCCTTCTCTTGGACAGTAGAGGCCATCCATTTGCCTCCTGCTCCGGATTCGGGCATCTTTGGAAGGCCTTTTGTAGGCAGAGAAGGTGAACGCTTGGGTGCTGGAGCCTGAGCAGAAGGGAATGAATCGGGAAGAAGGCGTGGGTGAAAAGAGTGAATCCTTGTCCCTTTATAAGGGCAGAAGAGGCGTTGCGCCTCCCCACTCACCTGGTAAAACCTCTTATTCCCCAAGCGCCATAATTGATGGCGCGGTTGGGTTACCCACATCCGTATTGATGATAATCTCGTGTTAAGGGGACATGATCTCTGCTTTGACAAGACGTGTCAAGAAAATCGCCTCACGATATGTGCAGTGCTGGTTGAGAAAAACGGTTTGAATAATGACCGGGCCATGACATGATCTCATGTTGCTAAACATGTTAGCAGATTAGATTTGTGGAAATATTATTCTCTCTATGGTGGTATGTGGAACTTATTTTGCAGAGCCGAACACTATCCTTGTGTTCACAGATCTTCTATGGAGTATTCATAGGAAGAACCCGCCTTGCAATGCCGAAGACAAATTTGCGCGCCGGACTCATCGTCATTGAAGCCTGGTTCAGGGGCTACTGAGGGAGTCCTGGATTAGGGGGTCTCCGGACAACCGAACTAAATCCTTTGGCCGGACTATTGGACTATGAAGATACAATATTGAAGAGTTCGTCTCGTGTCCGGATGGGACTTTCCTTGGCGTGGAAGGCAAGCTTGGCAATACAGATATGTAGATCTCCTCCCTTGTAACCGACTCTGTGTAACCCTGGCCCCTCCAGTGTCTATATAAACCAGAGGGTTTAGTCCGTAGGACAACAACAATCATACCATAGGCTAGCTTCTAGGGTTTAGCCTCTATGATCTCGTGGTAGATCAACTCTTGTAATACTCATATCATCAAGATCAATCAAGCAGGACGTAGGGTATTACCTCCATCGAGAGGGCCCGAACCCGGGTAAACATAGTGTCCCCTGCCTCCTGTTACCATCCGCCTTAGACGCACAATTCGGGACCCCCTACCCGAGATCCCTCGGTTTTGACACCGACACATAGTATAAGCAATTTCTTGCAATTCTATCGTGTTGGAAACATAGAGAGGTGGAGATGTAGTTCCTCTCTCATAATAATTGCAAGTAGGACAGCAAGCACATGCATATTACATTCATCAAAATTATCATGTGCAGCGGTAAAAGGCAACACATCAATGTAATCCTTAATAAGTGCAAATTTCTCCGATATAGTGTAGTTGGGAGAATTCAAAAAGATAATAGGACTATCATGTGTCGGTGCAATAGCAACAATTTCATTCTTAACATAAGGGACTATAGAAAGTTCATCTCCATAAGCATAATTCATATTGTCATCATGGCCATAAGCATAGCAAGCATCAAGTTCATAAAAAAGGATATTTCAAACGAATCAACGGGATCATAGCAATTATCATAGCATTCATCCTTCTGCAAGAATGAAGGGAAATTAAACAATGTATGAGTTGAAGAGTTACTCTCATTAGAAGGTGGCCACGGGTAGCTAATCCGCTCTTCCTCCTTTTGTTCTTCGCTCTCCTCATCATCTTTTTTATCCAAAGAGCTCACAGTTTCATCAATTTCTTCTTCCATAGACTCCTGCAAAATATTATTCTCTTCTTGGATAGAGGAGACTTTCTTAATAAATATATCAATATCAGAATTGGATTTATAATTATCATAGCAATATTTGAGTATAGCAAAATTTTCAGGTCTATAAACATCATCATCAAAAGCTTCATACTTTTCAAACAAAGATTCAATTTCATAAGCACCCTTAAAAGCAACAAATTCTTCTATTCGTTCCACATCATAGTAATCATATCTGCCATTAGCATAAGAAGCTAAGGTTTCATTATCATTAAATTTGCATGAACAGGGAAAGTGTGGAGAATTCATCCTAGACCAACAAGTAAAATCATATCTCTGGCATAAATTCCAAGCATACCAATGCAACATATCAATTTGATCCCATAAAAGTTTCCCTTTTTGTGTCAAGCGATAATCCCTAAAGTATTCACGTTGATCCAACGTGTCTCCCATTATCAAGTTGAACGTGGTTTTCTCAGGATTATCAAAGTAGTGCATAATATTTTTCACATAACGAGCATCGAGGGTTTTAGGAGGTTCCCCATCTCCATGAATAGCAAGTACCACTAATTTTTTTGGTGTTTCATGTTCCATATCCATAACTAAAGATAGAGAACAACTTAGAACATAAAATAAAAACTACTTAAGCAAACAAGCACACACGAGAATATTCACCCCACGCTATTGCTCCCCGACAACGGCACCAGAAAAAAGTCTTGTAACCCACAAGTATAGGGGATCATTTGTAGCCTTCTTCGATAAATAAGAGTGTCGAACCTAATGAGGAGCTAAAGGCAGAACAAATATTCCCTCAAGTTCTATCGACCACCGATAAAACTCTACACACACTTGATGTTTTCTTTACCTAGAACAAGTATGAAACTATTTTGCAATAATAAATCTACGAGTACTTTACGAGAATAAACTACTAATAAATTGCAAGGTAATAAAAGTGGATAGCTTTTGTCAATAAGAAAGTCATTTGTCCCTAGGCAATCAATAACAAATACCAGTAATCATTCTTGAAATTCTACATGAGGGAGAGGCATGGGCTAACATACTTTCTCTACTTGGATCATATGCACTTATGATTAGACCCCTAGCAAGCATCCACAACTACTAAAGATCATTAAGGTCGTGAAACCCAACCATAGCATTAAGTATCAAGTCCTCTTTATCCCATACGCAACAACCCATGTACTCGTGTTTAAGCTTCTGCCACTCTCGCAACCCACCATAAGCAAATCATGAACGTATTGCAACACCCAACAACGGGGACCCCTCACGTTTGCGCGAGACAGAGGGCACCGTGGGACAGCACTATAATTAAAATATACAATCATACCAACCAAGATCACGACTAACCCACATGACAAAACGGATCTACTCAAACATCATATGATAGCCAAATAGCATTGGGAAATAATATATGGAGTTGAGCACCGTGTTTATGTAGAGATTACATCAGGGAGAAAAGTGATGCGGCTTGAACTACGTCTGTATTTCCCCAAAGAGGAAGGGATGATGCAGCACAACTATGATAGGTATTTCCCTCAGTGATGAGACCAAGGTTATCGAACCATTAGGAGAACCATGCAACACCACGTAAACAAATCCTACACACAAAGAACAAATACTTGCAACCCGACGTAAGAGAGGGGTTGTCAACCCCTCACGGGTAAAAAGATAGGTAAAATTGTAGTAGATTGGATAAACAGATCTCGCGGGAACGCGAAATAAATAACAATAAATTATAGCAAGGTATTTTTATATTTTTGGATTAATAGATCTGAATATAAAAGCAAATAAAAATAGACCATGAAGGCAAATATAATAAAGAAAAGACCCGGGGGTTGTAGATTTCACTAGTGGCTTCTCTCTAGAAAAATAGCATACGGTGGGTAAACAAATTACTGTTGGGCAATTGATAGAATTTCAAATAATCATGACGATATCCAGGCAATGATCATTATATAGGCATCATGTCCAAGATTAGTAGACCGACTCCTGCCTGCATCTACTACTATTACTCCACACATTGACCGCTATACAACATGCATCTAGTGTATTAAGTTCATGGAGAAATGGAGTAATGCAATAAGAATGATGACATGATGTAGACAAGATCTATTTATGTAGAAATAGACTCCATCTTGTTATCCTTAATAGCAACGATACATACGTGTCGGTTCCCCTTCTGTCACTGGCATCAAGCACCGTAAGATCGAACCCATCACAAAGCACCTCTTCCCATGGCAAGAAAAATCATCTAGTTGTCCTAACTAAACCAAAGATTTGAAGAAGAAATACAAGGCTATAAGTAATCGTGCATATAAGAGATCAAAAGACTCAAATAACTTTCATGGATAGAAACATAGACCTGATCATAAACTCAAAGTTCATCGGATCCCAACAAACACACCGCAAAAAGACTTACATCAAATAGACCTCCAAGAGACCATTGTATTGAGAATCAAAAGAGAGACAGGAAGCCATCTAGATAATAACTACGGACATGTAGGTCTACAATGAACTACTCACACATCATCGGAGAGGCACCAATGAGGATGATGAACCCCTCTGTGATGGTGTCTAGATTAGATCTGGTGGTTCTAGAACTCGCGGCGGTTGGAGTTGATTTTTGTCAACTCGCCTAGGGTTTCTGGAATATTGGGGTATTTATAGAGCAAAGAGGCGGTGCGGGAGGCCACCGAGGTGGGCACAACCCACCTGGGCGCGCCTAGGCCCCCAGGCATGCCCTGGTGGGTTGTGCTCCCCCCGGAGCACCCCTCAGGTACTTTCTTGGCCCATCTGGTGTCTTCTGGTCTAGAAAAAATTGACTAAAAGTTTCGCTGCATTTGGACTCCGTTTGATATTGATTTCCTGGAATGTAAAAAACAATCAGAAAGCAACAACTGGCACTGGGCACTATGTCTATAGGTTGGTCCCAAAGAATGATATAAAGTTGCTATAAAATGATTGTAAAACATCCAAGAATGATAATATAACAGCATGGAATAATAAAAAATTATAGATATGTTGGAGACGTATCAGCATCCCCAAGCTTAATTCCTGCTCGTCCTCGAGTAGGCAAATGATAAAAACAGATTTTTTATGTGGAAAGCTGCCTAACATGTTCATCACATATTGTTTTCTTTGTAGCATGGACATTTGGACTTTTATATGGTTCAAAGCAATAGTCTAGTTTTGACATGAGGACTTTAATACTCAAGCATATCAACAAGCAATCAATGTCTTTCAAAATATCAACACTAAAGCAAGTTATCCCTAGCCCATTATGCTCAATCATTGATCCATTCATGAAACACACTCGCATATTAGCTACACCCAAGGCTCAAGTACGATCATAGTGCCCCTTAGCTGGTGCTCTATAAGAGAAGACAGAGACTCAAGTAAAAATAAAAATTGCATAAAGTAAAAGAAAGGCCCTTCGCGGAGGGAAGTAGGGATCTGTAGAGGTGATAGAGCTCAAAGCGAAAAAGACAGAGATAAAACATTTTGGGTAGCATGCCTTTCCTGTCAACGAAAACGATCGAGTAGTTCCCAATACTTTCCATGCTAGATATATCATAGGCGGTTCCCAAACAGAAAATAAAGTTTATTCCTTTTTAAACCATACTTTCACTTTCCATGGCTAACCGTATCCATGGGTGCCTTCCATACCAACACTTTCCAAGTAATTTATTATTTGACAACATAAAGTAAATTCATTTTTCATTTCGGGACTGGGCATCCCTAATACCTTTGCCGTACTCTCGTGCAATTGCAAGTGAATAAATACTCATCGTGAGAATAACACATCTAGCATGGAAATATAGTAGCCACCCTCTACCGTTTCATGAGCGGTACGGGCACACAAAAGAGAAATTTATTTTGAAAATTAGAGATAAAACATACAAATTTGCTTAGAACGGCAGAAGAATACCACATATAGGTAGGTATAGTGGACTCATATGGCAAAACTGGTTTAAGGATTTTGGATGCACAAGTAGTGATCATACTTAGTGCAGATGAAGGCTAGCAAAAGATTGAGAAGCATCCAACCAAGAAACGAAAAATCTCAGAAGTGAGCATTAAGCATAACTAACACCAAATAATGCACCACAAGTAGGATATAATTTCATTGCATAATATTGAGTTTCGTGCTTGCATAGGGAATCACAAACCTTAACACCAATATTCTTACTAAAGCATAATTACTCATCAACATGACTCACATATCACTATCATCATATCTCAAAACTATTACAAAGAATCAAGTTTATTTTGTCCACTGATCTTCATGAAAGTTTTTGTTATACCCTCCTTGGATATCTATCTCTTTGGAACTAGATTCATATGTTGCTTTTAATAAGCTCAAACAAATATAAGTGAAGAACATGAGCATAAAAATTTTCTTATCTCAAAATAATTTAAGTGAAGCAAGAGAGAATTTCTTTAATTTTTTTACTAACTCTCAAATAAATCTAGGTGAAGCATGAGAGCATTTATTCTAAAAATAATAAAGCACACCGTGCTCAAAAAGATATAAGTGAAGCACTAGAGCAATTCCATAGCTCATAAAGATTTAAGTGAAGCTTAGAGAGCAATTCTAACAAGTCATATCATAATTTTGGCTCTCTCAAATAGGTGTGTCCAGCAAGGATTCATGACTTAAGATAAAAAGCAAAACAAGCAAAGACTCATATTATACAAGACGCTCCAAGCAAAACTCATAATATGTGACAAATAAAAATATAGCTCCGAGTAAAATACCGATGGTTGTTAGTAGAAAGGGGGGATCCCACTCGGGCATCCCCAAGCTTAGTTGCTTGCTTCTATTTGGATAATAGCTTGGGATGCCATGCGAATCCCCAAGCTTAGGCTCTTCTTACTCCTTATTCCTTCATCCATCATAATATCACCCAAACTTGAAAACTTCAATCACACAAAACTCAACAAAACCTTCGCGAGATCCGTTAGTATAAGAAAGCAAATCACTACTATAAGTACTGTTGCAAACCCATTAATATTTTATTTTTGCATTATATCTACTGTATTCCAACTTTTCTATGTCAAAAACTCTTCAAAGGAAACCATAGAATCATCAAAACAAGCACACAACGCAAAGAAAACAGAATCTGTCAAAAACAGAACAGTCTGTAGTAATCTGAATATTTCGAATACTTCTGTAACACCAAAAATTCTGAAACAGTAGGACAGAGCGAGAAATTTGTATATTAATCTTCTGCAAAAAGAATCAGTATTTTATCACGCTTCTGTTAAAAACAAAAAATATTTTCGTGAGTGCAAAAATTTCTGTTTTTCAGCAAGATCAAATCAACTATCACCCAACATGATCCTAAAGGCTTTGCATGACAGAAACACTAATTAAAACATAAAAACACAATCATAACAGTAGCATAATTGTGCAAACACTCAAGAACAGAAAGAAAACGTCAAAAATAAATTTTATTCATTGGGTTGCCTCCCAACAAGCGATATCGTTTTACGCCCCTAGCTAGGCATAAAGCAAAGATTGAAGTATTGTCATCTTTAGTCTTTGCCAATTTAGTAAGGGCTTTTTCAAATTCGGAAGGCTCTTTGCACTTCCCTAATTTTTTTGGAAAAGAAACCATCTTGAGATCTAAGATATCCAACCGTTTATTGTAAATGGTAATCAAAGTATTCAAGCGATTGATACTATCATTAAGATGTTTGAGAGGTTCATTATATTTTTGCAATTCAACCATATGTTTGTGCAAATCACCAAGTTTGTCCAAAATTTGAACTCCCTCTGGGGTGAAAGAAATCCCCTTCTTTTGAGGTGGAACCCCTAGAATTCCTTCTAAGATTTCATAGGCAACATTAGCATCAAGCTCAATAAAATTCCCTTTAGCGGCAAAATCTAAGAGTTGTCTATGATGCAAAGCCAATCCTATGTAAAAAATATGAAGAAAAATCTTTGCGTCTCCCTTTAGGTTGCAAACATGATAGGATTCCATTAACCTATACCAAGCATCTTTCAAATTTTCTCCTTGTCGTTGCTTGAAGTATAAAACTTCAAAATCTGGTGACAAAGGAGGAGTAGTCAAGCTATCCATTATGACTAGAAAGCAAGAACACGGATAGATCCGGCAAGAAAACGGCAAATAAAAAAGAGGGCGAATAAAATGACAAATTTTGTGAAGTGGGGGAGAGGAAAAAGAGAGGCAAATGGCAAATAAGTAAATTTCAAGGAGATGAGATTTGTATTAGGAACCTGGTAGATGTTGGTGATGTCTTGATAGAGGCGAGGGTGTCCCGGTGTTTCGATGAGATAGCTATCATTTTCTATGGGAGTTAAACTTGATGATCCGACTATGAACGTGCGAGATGTCGCACCTTAGCAATCGCAAAACCAACTTCCAAGGGGTTATTGACCACACTGGAGCACGATCAACCTGACCACGAGGGTCTATTTCCTGCAAGCAAACGAAGAAAAAGCAAGAAACTAAGCTTGCAATATGGATATTGCGAATATAAGATGAAGCTTTATTGATCAAGGTGAGGTTTTGTGACGTCTTTGTCTGGTCGTTGAACACAAACGAAGTACGCGAAGTTGCAGCTATGGCGATCTTTTAATCTAAACAAAACCCAAAGTCTAAATGATGCCCTAAGGGTTGTATATATGGAGGAAAGAGGGGAGAATTTCGTGGCCCTTGGAGGAGGGGTCCAAAACCAACCCTAACTCTTGTTTCCCCACACACACGGACTCTAAAAACATCCTATAATCAACTATTTCGAAATTACATGGGCCTGGCCCAAAAATAAGGTGACACAACACCTAGAATAGCCTTTGGACAAAATTTATGAAGTGGCATCTTGTATATTTCGTCCAAGGTTTCATGCACTCATTATGGTGCCTTCAAAGTCTTGGAATCATCACTTGTAACTCCGTTCTTGTTCCCCTTGCGCACGCCATCATCTCCATGCTTGAACTTGCTCCAAGGTTCATCTTTCTTGTCCAAGCTAGGCCCTTCATTTGTAAGCAAAACAAATGTATCCAATTTAGGCAGCATCATATTCTCATGAACATTAAAATCGTTACCAAGAAATGAAAGTACCTAGTAATTCAATTGGTGTGCGTGAGCTCTAGTAATTGGTCCAGTATGTATAGCAGTAGGGGCTATGGGTGTAACAATGGTATTGATGTCCTCATCATGTCTCCCCGCCAACGGCGCCAGAAATTCCTTTCGATGCGGCTTGAACTACGTCGGTATTTCCCCAAAGAGGAAGGGATGATGCAACACAACTATGGTAGATATTTACCTCAGTGATGAGACCAAGGTTATCGAACCAGTAGGAGAACCACGCAACACCACATAAACAACTCCTGCACACAAAGAACAAATACTTGCAACCTGGCGTAAGAGAGGGGTTGTCAATCCCTCACGGGTAAAAAGATAGGTAAAATTGTAGTAGATTGGCTCAATAGATCTCGCGGGAACGCGAGATAAAATAAATAACAATAAATTTCAGTAAGGTATTTTTGTATTTTTGGATTAATAGATTTGAAAATAAAAGCAAATAAAAATAGACCGTGAAGGCAAATATAATAAAGAAGAGACCCGAGGGCCATAAATTTCACTAGTGGCTTCTCTCGAGAAAAATAGCATTGCTACCTCTTGAGCACTGCGTTGGTTTTCCCCAAAGAGGAAGGGATGATGCAGCAAAGTAGCGTAAGTATTTCCCTCAGTTTTTGAGAACCAAGGTATCAATCCAGTAGGAGGCTACGCGCCAGTCCCTCGCACCTACACAAAACAAATAAATCCTCGCAACCAACATGATATGGGGTTGCCAATCCCTACACGGCCACTTACGAGAGTGAGATCTGATAGATATGATAAGATAATATTTTTTGGTTTTTTTGTGATAAATATGCAAAGTAAAGTAAAAGCAAAGTAATAAGCAAAGAAAATAACTAAGTAGTAGGAGATTAATATGATGAAGATAGACCCGGGGGCCATAGGTTTCACTAGTGGCTTCTCTCGAGAGCATATGTATTCTACGGTGGTGAACAAATTACTTTTGAGCAATTGACAGAATTGAGCATAGTTATGAGAATATCTAGGCATGATCATGTATATAGGCATCACGTACGAGACAAGTAGACCAACTCCTGCCTGCATCTACTACTATTACTCCACTCATCGACCGCTATCCAGCATGCATCTAGAGTATTAAGTTAAAAACAGAGTAACGCTTTAAGCAAGATGACATGATGTAGAGGGATAAACTCATGCAATATGATGAAAACCCCATATTGTTATCCTCGATGGCAACAATACAATACGTGCCTTGCTGCCCCTACTGTCACTGGGAAAGGAAACTGCAAGATTGAACCCAAAGCTAAGCACTTCTCCCATTGCAACAAAGATCAATCTAGTAGGCCAAACCAAACGGATAATTCGAAGAGACTTGCAAAGATAACCAATCATACATAAAAGAATTCGAAGAAGATTCAAATATTGTTCATAGATAGACTTGATCATAAACCCACAATTCATCGGTCTCAACAAACACACCGCAAAAAGAAGATTACATTGAATAGTTGTCCACAAGAGAGGGGGAGAACATTGTATTGAGATCCAAAAAGAGAGAAGAAGCCATCTAGCTACTAGCTATGGACCCATAGGTCTGAGGTGAACTACTCACACTTCATCAGAGGGACTATGGTGTTGATGTAGAAGCCCTCCGTGATCGATGCCCCCTCCGGCGGAGCTCCGGAATAGGCCCCAAGATGGGATCTCGTGGATACAGAAAGTTACGACGGTGGAATTAGGGTTTTGGCTCTGTCTCTGATCGTTTGGGGGTACGTAGGTATATACAGGAGGAAGGAGTACGTCAGTGGACAACAGGGGGCCCACGAGGGTGGAGGGCACGCCTGGGGGCGGGGGGTAGGCGCGCCCCTACCTCGTAGCCTCCTCTTTTGTGTCTTGACATAGGGTCCAAGTCTCCTGGGTCTTGTTCATTGAGAAAATCACGTTCCCGAAGGTTTCATTCCATTTGGACTCCATTTGATATTCCTTTTCTTCGAAACCCTAATATAGGCAAAAAAACAACAATTCTGGGCTGGGCCTTCGGTTAATAGGTTAGTTCCAAAAATAATATAAAAGTGGATAATAAAGCCCAATAATGTCCAAAACAGTAGATAATATAGCATGGAGCAATCAAAAATTATAGATACGTTGGAGACGTATCAAGCATCCCCAAGCTTAATTCCTGCTCGTCCTCGAGTAGGTAAATGATAAAAACAGAATTTTTGATGCGGAGTGTTACTTGGCATAATTTTAATGTAATTCTTCTTAATTGTGGTATGAATATTCAGATCCGAAAGATTCAAGACAAAAGTTCATATTGACATAAAAATAATAATACTTCAAGCATACTAACAAAGCAATTATGTCTTCTCAAAATAACATGGCCAAAGAAAGTTATCCCTACAAAATCATATAGTCTGGCTATGCTCTATCTTCACCACACAAAGTATTTAAATCATGCACAACCCTGATGACAAGCCAAGCAATTGTTTCATACTTTTGACATTCTCAAAACTTTTTCAATCTTCACGCAATACATGAGCGTGAGCCATGGATATACCACTATAGGTGGAATAGAATGGTGGTTGTGGAGAAGGCAAAAAGGGAGAAGATAGTCTCACATCAACTAGGCGTATCAATGGGCTATGGAGATGCCCATCAATAGATATCAATGTGAGTGAGTAGGGATTTCCATGCAATGGATGCACTAGAGCTATAAGTATATGAAAGCTCAACAAAAGAAACTAAGTGGGTGTGCATCCAACTCGCTTGCTCACGAAGACCTAGGGCAATTTGAGGAAGCCCATCATTGGAATATACAAGCCAAGTTCTATAACAAAAAATTCCCACTAGTATATGAAAGTGACGAAATGAGAGACTCTCTACTATGAATATCATGGTGCTAGTTTGAAGCACAAGTGTGGTAGAAGGATAGTAGCATTGCCCCTTCTCTCTTTTTCTCTCATTTTTTTATTTGGGCCTTTTCTCTTTTTTATGGCCTCTTTTCTTTCTCTTTTTTTATTTTTCGTCCGGAGTCTCATCCCGACTTATGGGGGAATCATAGTCTCTATCATCCTTTCCTCACTGGGACAATGCTCTAATAATGATGATCATCACACTTTTATTTTCTTACAACTCAACAATTACAACTTGATACTTAGAACAAAATATGACTCTATATGAATGCCTCCAGCGGTATACCGGGATATGCAATGACTCATGAGTGACATGTATGAAAGAATTATGAACGGTGGCTTTGCCACAACTACAATGTCAACTACATGATCATGCTAAGCAATATTACAATGATGGAGTGTGTCATAATAAATGGAACAGTGGAAAGTTGCATGGCAATATATCTCGGAATGGCTATGGAAATGCCATAATAGGTAGGTATGGTGGATGTTTTGAGGAAGGTATATGGTGGGTGTATGATACCGGCGAAAGGTGCACGGTATTAGAGAGGCTAGCAATGGTGGAAGGGTGAGAGTCCGTATAATCCATGGACTCAATATTAGTCATAAAGAACTCATATACTTATTGCAAAAATCTACAAGTTATCAAAGCAAAGTATTACGCGCATGCTCCTAGGGGGATATATTGGTAGGAAAAGACCATAGCTCGTCCCCGACCGCCACTCATAAGGAAGACAATCAATAAATAAATCATACCCCGACTTCATCACATAACGGTTCACCATACGTGCATGCTACGGGAATCACAAACTTTAACACAAGTATTCTTCAAATTCACAATTACTCAACTAGCACAACTTTAATATCACCATCTTCATATCTCAAAACAATTATCAAGCATCAAACTTCTCATAGTATTCAACACACTCATAAGAAAGTTTTATTATTAATCTTGTATACCAAGCATATTAGGATTTTAAGCAAATTACCATGCTATTTAAGACTCTCAAAATAATCTAAGTGAAGCATGAGAGATCAATAGTTTCTATAAAACAAATCCACCACCGTGCTCTAAAATACATAAGTGAAGTACTAGAGCAAAACTACATAACTCAAAAGATATAAGCGAAGCACATAGAGTATTCTAACAAATTCCAAGTCATGTATGGCTATCTCAAAAGGTGTGTACAGCAAGGATGATTGTGGTAAAATAAAAAGTAAAGACTCAAATCATACAAGATGCTCCAAGCAAAACACATATCATGTGGCGAATAAAAATATAGCTCCAAGTAAAGTTACCGATAGAAGTAGACGAAAGAGGGGATGCCTTCCGGGGCATCCCCAAGCTTTGGCTTTTAGGTGTACTTAGATTATCTTGGGGGTGCCATGGGCATCCCCAATCTTAGGCTCTTGCCACTCCTTGTTCCATAATCCATCAAATCTTTACCCAAAACTTGAAAACTTCACAACACAAAACTCAAAGTAGAAAATCTCGTGAGCTCCGTTAGCGAAAGAAAACAAAAGACCACTTCAAGGTACTGTAATGAACTCATTATTTATTTATATTTGTGTTAAACCTAATGTATTCCAACTTCTCTATGGTTTATAAACTATTTTACAAGCCATAGATTCATCAAAATAAGCAAACAACACAAAAAAACAGAATCTGTCAAAAACAGAACAGTCTGTAGTAATCTGTAGCTAGCGCAAGATCTGGAACCCCAAAAATTCTAAACTAAATTGATGGACGTGAGGAATTTATCTATTAATCATCTGCAAAAACAATTAACTAAATATCACTCTCCAAATAAAAATGGCAGCAGTTCTCGTGAGTGCTAAAGTTTCTGTTTTTTACAGCAAGTGTAACAAGACTTTCCCCAAGTCTTCCCAACGGTTCTACTTGGCACCAACACTAATTAAACACAAAAAACACAACCAAAACAGAGTCTAGATAAATTATTTATTACTAAACAGGATAAAAAAGCAAGGAATAAAAATAAAATTGGGTTGCCTCCCAACAAGCGCTATCGTTTAACGCCCCTAGCTAGGCATAACAAGCAAGGATAGATCTAGGTATTGCCATATTTGGTAGGCAATCCATAAGTGGCTCTCATAATAGATTCATAAGGTAATTTAATTTTATTTCTAGGAAAGTGTTACATGCTTTTCCTTAATGGAAATTGGAATCTAATATTTCCTTCCTTCATATCAATAATTGCACCAATCGTTCTAAGGAAAGGTCTACCAAGAATAATAGGACATGAAGGATTGCAATCTATGTCAAGAACAATAAAATATACGGGCAGATAATTCCTATTTGCAACAATAAGAACATAATTAATTCTTCCCATAGGTTTCTTAATAGTGGAATCTGCAAGGTGCAAGTTTAGAGAGCAATCATCAAAATCACGGAAACCTAACAAATCACACAAAGCCTTTGGAATCGTGGAAACACTAGCACCCAAATCACATAAAGCATAGAATTAATGATGTTTAATTTTAATTTTAATAGTTGGTTCCCACTCATCATAAAGTTTTCTAGGGATAGAAACTTCCAATTCAAGTTTTTCTTCATAAGATTGCATCAAGGCATCAACGATATGTTTAGTAAACACTTTATTTTGACTATAAGCGTGAGGAGAATTTAGCACGGATTGTAACAAGGAAATACAATCAATAAAAGAGCAATTTTAATAGTTAAATTCCTTGAAATCCATAATAGTGGGTTTAGCAACATCTAGGGTTTTAATTTCTTCCATCCCACTTTTATCAATTTTAGCATCAAGATCAAAAAATTCCGAATTCTTGGAACGCCTTCTAGGTAAAGGTGGATAATATTCAGTCCCATCATTATCAAGATTCATATTGCAAAACAAAGATTTAATAGGGGACACATCAATAACTTTTAGATCTTCATCTTTATTTTCATAGGAACTAGAAGAACACACTCTTATAAAGGCATCTTTCTTAGCACGCATCCTAGCGGTTCTTTCTTTGCACTCATCAATGGAAATTCTCATGGCTTTGAGAGACTCGTTGATATCATGCTTAGGAGGAATAGATCTAAGTTTCAAAGAATCAACATCAAGAGAAATTCTATCAACGTTCCTAGCCAACTCATCAATCTTAAGCAATTTTTCTTCAATCAAAGCATTAAAGTTCTTTTGCGAAGTAATAAATTCTTTAATATTAGATTCAAAATCAGAGGGTATCTTATTATAATTTCCATAAGGATTGTTGTAGGAATTACCATAATTATTAGAGGGATTACTAGGATAAGGCCTAGGATTGAAATTTCCTCTATATGCGTTGTTACCAAAATTGTTCCTACCAACAAAATTCACATCCATAGATTCATTATTATTCTCAATCAAAGTAGACAAGGGAATATCATTAGGATCAGAAGAAACACTCTTACTAGAAAATAATTTCATAAGTTCATTCATCTTTCCACTCAAAACATTAATTTCTTCTATCGCATGCACCTTTTTATTAGTAGATCTTTCAGTATGCCATTGAGAATAATTAACCATAATATCATCTAGGAGTTTAGTAGCTTCTCCTAAAGTGATTTCCATAAAAGTGCCTCCCGCGACTGAATCTAAAAGATTTCTAGAAGCAAAATTCAATCCGGCATAATTTTTTTGTATAATCATCCACAAATTTAAACCATGAGTAGGGCAATTACGTATCATTACTTTCATTCTCTCCCAAGCTTGTGCAACATGTTCATGATCAAGTTGCTTAAAATTCATAATATCGTTTCTAAGAGAGATGATCTTAGCGGGAGGAAAATACTTAGAGATAAAAGCATCTTTGCATTTGTTCCATGAATCAATACTATTTTTAAGCAAAGACGAAAACCAAGCTTTAGCACGATCTCTAAGTGAAAAAGGAAATAGCTTCAATTTAACAATATATTATCCACATCTTTCTTCTTTTGCATATCACACAAATCAACGAAGCTATTTAGATGGGTAGCGGCATCTTCACTAGGAAGGACGGAAAATGGATCTTTCATGACAAGATTCAGCAAAGCAATATTAATTTCACAAGATTCAGCATCAGTAAGAGGAGCAATTAGAGTGCTAATAAAATCATTGTTATTGGTATTGGTGAAGTCACACAATTTAGTGTTATCTTGAGCCATCGTGACAAGCAAGCAAACTAACACACAAGCAAACAAAAAGCAAGTGGGCAAAAAGAGGCAAATAGAGAAAGAGAGGGAGGATAGAGAGAGCACTACAAAAAAAAGACACATCTGTGACATTTTGGGCCGAATGATTTTTTTTTCTGTCATACATATGACACTTCTATGATGATAATTGTGACAAAACCTGGTATCATCATAGATGTGGTGGGCTCCTACTTCTATGACATGGAGTCCCGTTTTGCGGTACGCCACACCCCTCCCGATGAACAGGACCCCCGTTTCGACCGTAGCGCTCCAACACAAGTCCGTTTTGTCCGTTTTGCGGTACGCCACACCCCTCCCGATCAACAGGACCCCCGTTTCAACCGTAGGAGGTCCGTTTTCTCCGTTTTGCGGTACGCCAGACCCCTCCCGATCAACAGGACCCCGTTCCGAACGTAGGAGGTCCGTTTCCATTGCCTGTTCCGTCCATGCCCTCCCGATGAACACGAGCACGCATTCCGTTCCGACCCAGCAGGTTGGCTCCCACGCGTTCCGTTGCCTCCCGATGAACACAACGCATTTCGTTGCCTCCCCATGAACACGACGCATTCCGTTGCCTCCCCATGAACACGACGACAATGATGTTTCTCCGTTCCGACCCAGCCATGTACACGAGCCCTGGCCGTACGTATGCGCGAGTAGGCGTTGAGACCCCGCCCGTATGTACACATACGTGGCCGTATTTTCTCTCTTGCACCCAGGCCGCTGTACGTACATGTACATGCTACGTGCACGCCTCTACTACGACATGTACGCGCGTCTACTACGACACGTGCACGCCTCTACATACACCAATATATATGTACGTACACGTTCGCGACCAGAATGACAACGCTACGTACGCTTCGACATGGTGGGTCCCGACTGTCAGGCACTTCCTTGCCTGCGAAGATGTAGCTGGTGGGTCCCAGCAGTCAGGGGGGCGAATCGTTTTTTTCTTGGACACAGTTCCTTGCGTGCGAAGATTTAGCTGGTGGGTCCCAGCAGTTAGGGGGAAACATTTTTTTCATGAAATACAGTGGCCCGTCCGGTGGGTCCCAGCTATCAAGTGGAGGAATCATTATTTTCCGCGTAATAAGGAGGCACTTCCTAGCTGCGGCCATGGACCCAGCTGTCAGCCTCTCCATGTATAGTCCACATCCGATGGAAGTCATTCCTTAACCACGTTGACCACGCCGCGCCGAGAGCAGCAGGGCGGTGGACGACGACGAGGCCTAGGAAGGGGACGACGGGGAGCCGGGGAAGACGCGGCAGTGGAAGCCCGCGCGGAGAGGAGTACGAGGGTTCACTGGTTCGGCTGCAGTGTGAGGCTGCCGTCGCCGTAGGGCCTGGCTAGCGGTGGGAATAGTAGGGGCGATGAGGCCTCCGAGGGAGCATAGCCGGCCACGGGAGGCAGGAGCATGCGGCACGACCGTCGCTGCTTTGGGCGGCTGGAGCAAGAAGACCAGAGGTTGAAGAATCACTACGGCCGTTGGATGGACATCCTACGGTCACTGGAGCTAGAATCGTTTATATTGACTAAGTTGACAAAGCCCTCCATCCCCGTCAACTTAGTAGGCCCACAAGTCAGCCTCCCACTAAGGTGGGTCCCAGCTAGAAGGGGGGTATTCATTTTTTTGTGCGTAATAAGGAGGCCAGTTCCGATGGGTCTGAGCTGACAGCAGGGGGAACGTTTTTTTCACGAAATACGGTGGCCCTCGGGTGGGTCCCAGCAGTCAGGGGCAAATGTTTTTTTTGCAAAATACTGGTGGGCGTCCGGTGGGTCCCTGCTGTCAGGTGGAGGAATAATTATTTTCCGTGTAATAAGGAGGCGCTTCCTTGCGGCTGCTATGGACCCAGCTGTCAGCCTCTCCACGTACAGTTTTCTTCTGATGGAATTCGGTCGTTGACCACATTGACCACGCCGCGCCGAGAGCACCACGGCGGTGGACGACGGTGAGGCCTAGGAAGGGGATGACGCGGAGCCGAGGAAGACGTGACAGTGGATGCCCATGCGGAGAGGAGTACGAGGGTTCACTGGTTCGGCTGCGCTGCCGTCGCCGCAGAATAACAGGGGGTGTGGGTGAGTGGAGTGGAGGGATGGCCTGGCCAGCGGTGGGAGTAGTATGGGGGCGATAAGGCCTCCGTGGCAGCACAGCCGACCACGGGAGGCAGGAGCAGGCGGCACGACCGGCGCTGCTTTGGGCGGCTGGAGCAAGAAGACCAGAGGTTGAAGAAGCACTACGGCCGTTGGATGGACATCGTATGGTCAGTCGAGCTAGAATCGTGCATATTGACTAAGTTGACAAAGCCCTTCGTCCCCATCAACTTAGTAGGCCCACAGCTCGGATTTGGCAGAGAACATATAGCCCATTTGCGATTTGTAAGAATGTACATCCCATTTTTAATTCTAATGGAATTTACTACAGCCCATTTACAGTTTGTTAAAAGTACAGCCCAACTTCTAGCTAGGATAACGATTAATAATTTCAAACAACCGCTCAAAACAGAATTCAAAAAAATTCCCACATTTTGATGGGATTCGAAATATTTTTATCCGAAATTTCTAGTCAGGTCAAATATAATTTCAAAATAAGGTTGTATTACGTTAAAATCCAACGAAATATTGTGCGCGCAACAAGTAATGAAATTAAAATTTTCAAATTCCAAAAATAATATATTTTTCAAACTAATTCCATGTTTGGTGCATAGTAACTGTCCAGTTATTATAATTACATCCCAATTATTATTTCTTAAAGTCCATTTTCTTGTTAAGCCTAATGCATACCTCCTAGGAAAGTTTGCAGCCCAGTGGGGCGGAGAATAACAAGTTGACCCGGATATTGTGTACAACTGTCGGCCCAGTTGAATTGCTGATGTTGAAAAAAGGCATGTGTAGTACAGTACAACCTAACATGGTTAGTCAGCCCACATTCAGCGACGCCGGAAAGGCCCAAACAAGGCTTCTGTACAACCTTTTGAAGTCACTGAGCTCAATTAATAACTTAAGAAAAAAGTTAGATTACAGTGGAACCTAATTAAAAGCGGTCACGAGCAAATAAATAATTCAACAGGTCCCACTTGTGCGTCTGCGTGTGTGTGTGTGTGTGTGTGAGAGAGAGAGAGAGAGAGAGAGAGAGACCCATCGGTCGATGCTCATAAATACATCTTTCAGCCATAGGCATTGCTGATGCTCAGTAAAAACTTATATAGTTGACACAATCATATAGAACATCATAGCACACTGAACTTGCATACAAAAATTTCACGCAGGCGGCACAATCAGGATGGAAGCAGTGGATCGCTACGGGAAGGGCTATGTTGAAGCCAACGAAGTCGTACATAACGGTTCATCGTCTTTATCAATGACGGGGAAATATCTTGAATGTTGTGTAAAGAAAATAGACAGACAACACAATAAGTTCTGCTAGCACATTAAGTTGACGTACAACCCTTTCTAAAAAAAGTTCAGGTACAAAATTAGAACAGGTCACAATCAAATGTACTGGCATATCAGTGCTTCACACCCATAGCTCGGATTTAACTAGTACTCCCTCCGTTCGGGAAAAGTTGTCCACAGGGCAGTGTATTTGTTTTTTTGCAAAAAAACCCACAGAGTTTTAAACACGCCACAAAGAAGTCCATCTCCTTCCTTCCTCCTCCCCCGTCGCCCGCGCCTTGCAGCCATTACCGGCTACCCACCTGCGCCGCCGCCCGCCTGGATCTGCACTGCGACCAACACCTGAACTGTGGCCCAGCCCGTGACCAACAACAGCGTCACCGCCCGCTTGCACCTATGCCGCGGCTTACCACCCACACTGCCCGCCGTGAAGGCGACCTGCACCGACGCCCTCCTCGAGCTATACCGCCGGCCCCGTTGAAGGTCGCGGCCCATGTTCGCCCACCTTCGCCGCCCACCCGCGCCTCCGATTTCGTCTGCTTTGGCCGCCGGCGCCGTGGACAATTCCGACCACTCCCGCCTCTCATGCTGCTACTGGTGGACGACACCGGCGCCATGGACCTCTGATGCTGCTTCTGCCTTTTCCCCTGCCTCGCCTCTGCTGCCACTCCCGCCTGTGCTGGTGAGTCTGCCCCGCCCGCCTCTGCTACTGCTGTTGTTCAATTTGTTGCTATGAGTCTGAATTTGCTGTTTCAGTGCAGGCGGAGAAAATCCAGTCAGGGGATACAAAGCTAGAGAAATAATCCAGGACAAAGGTTGTACACTGCTGCTAAATGATGGACAGATTATAGTGAAAATTTAGTTTGATGCCATCAAATTCATTGAGTAATACTCTTGGCATTCTTGGAGATCTGCTAGTTTTTGGAAGTTTTTCTTGCTACAGTTAACTGAAAATGTTCAGTGTTCCAACACTATAGAGAAACTACAGTGCCTGTAATTCAGTTATGACTCCTTTACTGAAACTGTAGTGTTTGCTAAAACTGAGATGTAAACTAAGGGAGTTTGTGACTTGCAAAAGCTGTAGCATACTCCAACAAGTGATAAATGCACTCAAAAGTTCACTGAGAAAATGCAGAGGCTACTCACTTGTTACTGAAAGTTTTCTGGAGTGATAAATGCACACAAAAGAAGTTCAGTTAACTGTTACTGTTGCTGTATGAATTCCAACCAGGTCAATTTGTTGTCAATTACTCTGTAATACTCAACCAGGTTTATGCAAAATGAAGATCAACCATGTTTATTTGGATTTATTTGAATCATTTGAATTTATTTGCTTTATTTGGATTTATACACCATTTGTCCAATTGCAAACATACCTAAAGTTTCCAATTGTCCAATTTCAGTCATTCATTTTACAGAGAGCTAAGCATAGCCATGACTCTTCCCTAAATATTCCCTAGAATCAATTCAAGCAGCACAAAACTGAAAACTGAAAACTGCCACAACCCCTTAACTAAGAGTTGATAAAAACATGTCCCTAAAATTGGAATTATTTGAATTAGCTAGGTTTATTCTTTTTCATATACAGAAAAAGATGAATATTGTTCGTCTACTAGTTACTTCAAATTTAGAACTGAATAAACACTTGTCATCTTCAGTAAACACTTGTAAATCTAGAGTGGTTTTAAACTTAGAATGCACCAAGTACTAATATCCTTTGCCAGGCTACACACCATGTACTTGGAGTAGACAGCAAGATTCACAGAGACATGCACGCTTCAATAGACTTGTGAATGCTAGCAAAGTGACAAGTAAAAACTTGGATGTTCTCAGAAATATAGCACCAGAGGACATTAAGTGAACTGGCTTGTATGCTAAAGGCAAGGAAATGCCACCTTCTTTTCTTCTTTGAGCATTTTATGAACTGGCATGTATGCTGCAGCTACACATAGGTTCTACAGAAAATGCACCAAAAGAGTTACATACAGGTGAAGTAAGTGGAAGGCAACATTTAATCTCCACTTCTTTTCTTTTGGTAGTGAAATTCGATCTAAATTTTGTAAGCACAGAAAATGCACCAATACTGAACATTTATTCCCACCTCCACCACCATCTTGTCAGTTTTGACAGTGTGTGTATGGAGTAGTTTTGATGGCAGTATAATTGTGCATCATGTAAACATTATGAGAATGATCAAGGGTTCAGCAATCAGATTATAATTATGACCAGAACAGAGGAACAAATATCATGGTTAGTTTTATGTAAAAAAATCAGAAATGGAGTTACTCACTTGGAGTTACTATAGTTACTCCCTTGAACTTACTGTAGTAGTGGCCAAAATTCAGAAAAGTTACTAAACAACAGAAGTAGTGGCCAAAATTCAAAGTACTAAAAAGATTCTACACTAAATATACAATGTTATCCATGTTCTGTATCCAGGACATTTTTTTATCTGTTTGCATGCATAGATCCCACCTATCAGGAAGGATGGGCACATACACGAACAGGTACGACTCATCAGTCTACCCGCATAGCCTTTTCGTTTAGTCTACCTAGTCGTCTAATCAACTGCCTGCATGCCACTTCTCCCATTTACTTCTCCATTGGGAACCGATTCTCCTCGGCTTCTTCACCTCTCCTTCGTCTTCATTTGCATCCAAACCCCACCGTGTTCACATTGTTTTAACCTCTTTAAATAATCATCTACTACTTCAGTTAGACTAGCCATCTAATCCTAATTCTCCAAACCATAGCCCTCCGTTCCAGCGGTTCCAAATGGCAGAAGAGATCAAGATGCAGGTTTTTAGCGTCCAACATGTCGTCGTCGAAGGCTCGATGCGCATAGTTGCCACCGTCACCGTCCACCCAAGGGTTGTTCGGCAGTGGATCAACAATGTATCCAACTCCCTCAAAAAGGTAGAGACGAGGGTCATCGGTCTCGACGCAGAGTACACGGAGCGTGCCCCTGGGAAGATCCAGTGCGCCGCCGTCCTTCAGCTATGCCACGAAGATGATGTTTTGGTGTACCACATCATACACTCGCCCTCCATACCATGTGAGCTTCATGATTTCTTGTCTCGGGAGGACATATACTTCTGTGGGGCAGCCATCGAAGGGGACAAACAGAAGCTGAAGCCGTACAACCTTGATTTGAAAAGCATCGCTGACCTACAAACCAGAATCAAAATTCCTGTAGAAGTTTGTGATAAATAGACACCATCCCTATTCGACGTAGCAAATTTTGTGCTCGGTACAAATCTTCAGAAGGGTGAGGAGACGGTGGCATTAAGGTCGTCTGGATGGGAGAATTATCCCTTGACGTACGAGCGGATAAAATATGCTACCCTCGATGCCCGTGTGAGTTTCGAGATAGCTGCAAGGTCCAAAGAGCTTGTTGTGAAGCTGTCTCCCATAGAGGATGAGAAGAAGAAGAAGAAGAAGAAGAAGAAGAAAAGGCTGCACCAGCAGGAGGGCATTATGGATGGATGAACTATTTCCTCTCTTGTAAAAAAATTATTCCCTGTCGGTGTATATTGATATAGATGGACTACTTCGATGGTGTGCATGTCTTTGGAACAGAGCAGTAGCGTGGGTCTGCTTGACTATAAGGAACTATTTATCCGCATATATAGCTTTCTCTGCTACTCCTTCCAGTGATCGGTATGCAGTGCATGTGTCCGTAGACATGACAACTTGTGTGCATGACATGTGGGCCACCTAAAATGCGACGAGCATTAAGTTTCTACCACAGCCACCCGCGATTCCCACGACGCCGCTCGAACCCATGAAACCACACGTCTCCCGACCTACGGCTCACCCCTCTTGGCCCCACTGCCCCTCTGCCTAAGGGAGCATTACATGTGGACCATTCACCTATCGGGTCCACATGTTATTGACTCAAAGGTAGGTGCAATGGATCCAAAGTAGTAGAATAATACTTGTTCACGTGCTGGAAATATAAACACTCTAGTTTTGATATACATGTGTCAGCAGACATGACAGCTTGTCCATGGAAGTTGAACCACGACGACCATCACGTTTCTTGTTTCTACCACTGCCACACCCACACGTGATTCCCACGACGCCGCTCCAACCCACGACACGACGTCCCCCGACATGGACATGGATCCTCTGACATGGCTATCACTGCCTTGCCCTGCCTTTCCTTCGCTGACAGGTGGGACACACGCTTATGGGTCCCACATGTCAGTGACAGAATGGTAGGATTGTTCGCGTCAGGGGATCCTCATCCCCCCGACGTTCCCCTCATCCCTCTCGGCCCCACCGCTCCTCTGCCTTTGTGTGCATGACATGCGGGCCAGCTGAACTGCGGCGACCATCAACTTTCTACCACAGACACACCCGATTGGACGCGGTTTTCCTGCTCCGCTGCTGTGCTCCGATCCGTACTCCCGCGCCATCGAATTTTCATCTAGCGGCTGTGACACATTTAGTAGCCGCCGGTGTGGCCATCTACGCCTCGTAACGCCCCAACGCCCAGCTGTGGCACCCTTGCCATGGCCACGCCACCACCGGTCGGTTCATCTCGAATGAGTGAGTCGCGAACAACACCACCACCATGAGAATGACATGTGGGCCAGCCGCATTTAAGGCCGCATGTCATTGACTCATAGGCCGGGCACTAAAGCCACTGAAGTTCGGTCCCGTGGGCCCCGAGAGGGAAATGTAACTCCTGCAGCAGGCCTTGTGGTGCTCCCGCAGTACGAGCTCGTGCCAAAACTGGAATTTGTTTCTTACTACTACCAACTAGTACTAGTAAGGTACACGTGCATTGCACGCATGAGATTTTGGTGGTTTGTGCATTATGCTTCTACATGTGGAGCTTTCTGGATTCTAACATGTGGCAAAATCTGGTGGAATGTAAGGTTAGGCAAGTTTGATTAACTTAGGTGAGTGTTTGGTTCAAGCCACACCTTAGGCAAGCCACACTAAGGCCCCACATGACATACACACAAAAAATGTGGCAAGATTCCCTTAGGCTGGCCAACTTGTTTCTCTCGTTTTGAAGAACTAATAACTTTGCCTAAGCTTAGTTGTGCCGTGCACGTACCTACTAGTAGTTGTATAGTGGTAGTACTAGTAATATAGTATTAGGAGTACAAACTTGGTACTAGTATGAGTAGTACTAGTACGGAATGCTCCTACTCTATCAACGAGCCCCGTCTGATACCAAATTTCTTAGCTTCCGTGCTACAGCTAGATCTTCCCCTCGTTTCTGTTTTCCAACCCGGCAACGGGCGGGGTGTCGGTTTGCTCAACGGCGGTCCCACATGAAAGTGAAAATGCTAGGCAACACGCCTTCCCTAAGCTACGTGTCGTGCCGGATGGGCCGTGTTGTACTCCCGGTTCCTGGGCGTGTGGGGGTGCGACGCGAACGCGGCAGGCCTTTTCCTTTTACCAGCAATGTGCCCGTGTGTTGCGACGGATCCAAAGTAGTAGAATAGTAGTATTTGTTCACAAACTTGAAAGAAATCACTATTGTTTTGATATACTCCTAATATATTACTCCCTCCGTACCTAAATATTTATCTTTTTTGAGATTTCAAATGGACTATCACATACGGATTATATAGACATATCCTAGTGTTTCTAGCAAGATGCCCGCGTGTTGCATGAAGTTGATGGAAAAGGTAAGCTCAACTTATAAATTGATGGATGGAGTACTAGTTACAGTGATGCATATAATTAAGCAAAGGGATCGTGCATGTAGGTATTGACTAGAACGAGAATGCAACATCACAATAAGAATTAAGGCCACGATGATGCGATTGCAGTGGTGGTTACAGAAGGCAAGAAGAAAGATGGATCCACGAACGTACGACCTCCTCCTCCTCCTCCTCAAATTAGTGCGCCGGGCCACCGACCGGCGGCTAAGGAGCGGCGGCTTTTGTGGCGAGGTCGAGGTGCTTCTTAGCAAAGGCATCCAAGGCTTCCAGCCGGTTGAGGAAGGCCAACATCGTAGCGTCCTCACTGTCCTTGTAGATACCTATGTACACGATTTCCTCGTACATGTGGATGTGTAGGTCGACGAATTCTTGCAGGGCGAGGCGCCTCGCGGCGAGCGCGACCTCCAGGTGGACATTCTTCGTGGCATCGGCGGGCAGTCGCAGGGCCACCAGTTCTTGAAAGAGGTTCCGGCCATGGACGCCGATTAGGGTGGCAGGCAATGAGGAGCCTGGGCGTACGGGCTGGAGGAGTACGGCAATGTCGTCCGCGAGCTTCTTGAGGACGGTGAACTTGTTGCTAGTGGCAACGATCATCTGGTCCAACTGAGAGTCGTAGTTGGCGTCGAAGGCGGCCATCCACCACCCGGTCTCCAACACCGTCTAGAGACGATCCTCGGCGCCATGCTGCAGGCCGGCGTCGTGGACCATCTGGCGCAGCCGCTGGCCGCTCACAAGCATCGCCGCCATGGGTCTGGAGTGAGCTCTTTTGCGCTTAGTGTAGGTGCTTAGGCAAATGCTTAGGAGCGTACGATGTGGTAGATGCATTGGAATGGAGGGGAGCCTTTATATGAGGGCAATGAGGGCAAACTACGTTGCATTCACATCGTGCAGCCTCTTTTCCCAGACCTCCTCCCATTACTTCCCTCATGCATTAATTGAAGGAGGATGCATTGGCCGTTCAACATAGCGGGAACCGCTACTCCCTCCCTCGTCTGCATTAAAGCCGTATCGGGAACTGCGCCGCCCGCTGTCAAATCGAATACTCCCTCCGTCTAGGTGAGTATTAAGTCATCTTACGAAAACCAAATAGTAAACACATAGGCGTGGTGCATTAACTCTCACGTTGTTTCTTATTTTTTGACATAAATAGAGGAATCAACCAAGCAGAGATGTGGGGCTTGTATGCTTTTAATGACTTGAGATTATCAAACATGACATGCAGTGGTCAGTTCGTTGCATAAGAACAAATACAACCCACGTCAGCACACACGCATCTTATATAGCATCACATCCAATGGCTATAAAAGATGAATGAGACCAAATTATATCTCATCTAGATGAGTTCTAGCAAAACTGTATTAATAATACTTAGTACTCCTGCGCCATGTATCATATATTAGTATCATGTAGTACTTTATTTATTTATGAGGTATCCAGATGGCACTGCACCGCCAAGAAAAGAGGGTAACATCAAAATTATGGACTACTTTTTTGAGTATGTTGGTAAGGTCCGGTCATAGTCACTTGTTGAAATCTCTAAAAAGACAAATACTCCCTCCGTCCGGAAATACTTGTCATCAAAATGGATAAAAGGAAATGTATCTAGACGTATTTTAGTTTTAGATACATCTCTTTTTATCCATTTTGATGACAAGTATTTTCGGACGGAGGGAGTAGAAAACAGAGTTGGTGATGATGGTGTGCGTGCCATCCTGCAATATAGGCCGTCGGATTTATATCTAACGGATAGGAAAGAAACTATGGCAATTTTGCAAAAATATACCCACACGTCTCTCCACGTTCGCAAATAAGGCCTTCCCTCGTTCAACCTTTTCTCTCACAAGATAAACTACTCATACAAATGCATCTTGAGGTGTCCATAGAATCGAAGAGAGGGATGATGTGTGTGTGTGTGCGCGCGCGATCGATAAAGAGTGCCATCGAATTTGTGTGTGCCCACGTCAAAGATATAGAGTGGCTGGCCTACTGGAACGTGAGATGGGACATGTGCAGTTTGTCGCTGTGGCATGGATACCTACCTGCAGCGCTCGACTATCGGTGTGTGGTGGGGGAAGAGGGAGGCCCAATTAACTATAGAGGTACAATGGCTGGTATATGTGTGGAGGAGGAGAGAGGCCTACCTCATGTATTAAGGAGATCGATCTGCCTCATGTATTAAGGGAGATCGATCGGCATCCATGCATATGTGCAGGAGAGGAATAAGGTTGGGAGAGAGACAGAGCTAGAGTGTTGGAGGGGGTGGTAGTGGAGTTGCTTCTAACAAATGGTGGGATAGGCTTGCTAGACAAACGGAGGGCACGCCCGCAATATCAATAAGAGAGGAGATGGCTGCTTGTTGTCTGTGCACGTGCGTGTGAGAGACGGGTCAGGAGGCATGCACGAATGATGAGGGGGGACGATGTGGCTGTGGTAAGCAGACGTAACTACATAGGAAGATCAATCGCCCTTTGTTAGAGAAAGGAGAGACATAACTTGTGAGGTACGTCGATCGATGGGGGGGTAGTTAAAGTCGATCTAGGTATATGTTGGGAGATCGATCGGTATACATGCATGTGTGTGTTAGAAGCAAATGAGGCACGAGGAGAAGGATAGAGAGAGAGGGATGCATGTAGGAGGTCGTACGAGAGGCATACTATATCGAGGGGGGAGGAGTGTGCGAGTACGAGAACGATGAAAAGAGTGGTGGGAGTGAGGCATGGACGGTGACAAGAGAAGAGGGGAAGCTTGTGTTTGTGCTAGGCACACCTGGCTAGAGAGGCATATCGATCGATGTGTGCCGTAAAGAAGGAGCTGGGGGGCCTACACACACCGTGGGTGAACGACCTAAAGTGAAAAGACGAATTTACGCGATGGAGCTAGACAATGCTTAGGGAGGGTGAGAGGGATGCGGGCGTGTGCATGCACAAGAGAAAGTTAGCGCTAGCTACAAAGATAAGAGGGTTGTGTGGGTGTAAAAGACGAATAGAGATCATATATACTTCATTATAAAAAGCGAATTCGGATATTTGAAGAATTTATCATAGTGTTTCAAACCGAGCATGTGTGAATATATATAACGGTGATACACATGGTGTGGTTATGAACATGTTATACTACATTTAATATATTTTATCTCTACTCTTATAAAAAACGGAGTTGCTGATGATGGTGTTCCTGCCATCCTGCATTATAGGCCATCCGATTTATATCTGGCGGATAGCAAGGAAACTATGATGGTTGAAGTTGGCAACAATCATGATTGTAGATTCTTATTGAAATAGAGAAACGAATTCAAATTTAGTTCGAATTGCAGCGGTAGTATAGACATTTGGAATGCACTAAAATGTTGGTATGAGTAGGTTACATGCATTATACAGCAAGCGAAAAAATTTAATCGGACATAACATGGATTCATACTCCCTCCTTCCATCTATATAGGGCGTAATGAGATTTTTACGACCGCCTTTGACTATTGACAAGATTAATAGTACATGCCATGCACAATGTGAAAATTATATCATTGAAAGATCCTTTCACAGACGAATTTAACGGTGTGCTTTGTGTAAGTTGCATGTCATATATCATTGCTCTAATATTTGGTCAAAGTTAGCATCGAAAAACGCATTAGGCCCTATATAGATGGAAGGAGGGAGTAGCTTTGAATAGCATTTGTATAGTAAAACGGGGCAAGACTCTCTCTTTGTGTGGTGTGAATAGTTTTATTTTCTTGTTTTCTTTTTGGTTGAGGGAAGTGCGAATTGATTTGGTACATATACAAGTACAATATTACTACACGTTAGGCTTGTCCCTAAAATTCAACCCGCGTCTTGTTATATCCCGAAAATTCAGATATCGTGCTCCCAAAACTGGCGCCTTCACAACCCGCGCCTTGCTATCCCGAAATTACAACGCGCGCGAAAACTCCCTCCAGCTGCCAAATCCCGACACGCGAAATCCCCCTTCTAAACCTGAGCTGAAAGGGCCGCTAGTTCAAATCAGTGGGGGGTACTTTTGTAACACACCCTACATTTTGGACAAGCGCGTCCCTAAGTCATGCTTCACCCCCTCCCATCACCCCCTTTTCGCCATTCAAAATCCCAGGCCGCCATAACCTCTCCGCTCCAGCCGCGAAACCCCACCCTCCTCCGTCCGCCACGTCACCGCTGCCCAGCCGGAGCCTCTTCCCCGATGACGTCGTCCATCACAACAGCTCGACGTCCCTCGTCCACCTCCCCGGATGAGGATCCGTCGTCCATCTCGGCATCCCGCCGTCAGCCGCCCTGTCCTCCACCTCCAAGGAGCTACTCCGACGATCGCTTCGTCTATCACGGCTGCTCCATCCCCATAGCGCCGCCTTAACCTGCTCCACCGAAACCGCAACATCCTCACCGACTCCTCGGACGAAGCCGAGGCCTACTCGGCGCCACCAAAGAGGTTGTACACTCATCGCATCGCACCATCTCCTTAACTCGACCTCCCGGCGCCGATGGTGCTCCATCCCGCACCCCCATGGAGCGGCTACCTTGAAGCCGGCGCTGCGGGCGACATCTCCACGGCGGCTCTGCCCCAGTGTGAGCCCCCTTCGGCGGCGGCGTCCATACCAGCCGGATCTGCTGCTGCTGCTCTGGCTCTCGCTCGCTCGCGTTGCTGCTGTTGCTCCGGCTCTCACTCGATCGCTCGCTCGCCCAGCTGCTGCTGCTGCTCTCCCCCTCGCTTGTGCTGCTGCTCTGCTCCGATTAAGCCACACTTCAGTCGACTGAATCGACTTTTGGGTCAGTCGGTTTTCAGGGGTTGGGGGGCTCGCCGGAGTTAAGGAAGAACCACCCACAGCGGGGACGGGGGCTCGCCGGAGAGGTACCCCACTATCTATCTTAGGGTTCAGGGTGGGGGCGGGGGGCCTAGAGGGCTGGCTGGGGTGGTGGTGGCGAGTTGTTTTGGTGCGGCGAGGCGGCGCTGGGGCCGGCGGTTCGGCCGGTGGTGGCTGGCGGCTCAGGGGGGTGCAGGTTGAAGATGAACTGCAGGCCCTTCCTAAACTACATGTCAAGTGCCTCTCTGCTACCATTGCGTTCAGTTTCGACAGTAGCATTCAGATTCCACAGTAAATTTCAGTTTCGACAGTTAAGTTCAAAGTCAATAGTTTTTACCTCATCTATTGTAGTCAGGTGGATTTTGGTGATGTTAATTTTACATCCATTTTACATCATCTATTGGAGATGCTATTAGAATCCCACTTGAGATTGACGATGTCTGTCTTGTGCTGCTTCAGCCTTGACGTCTTACGGCTCACCGGAGCTGCTCCAACGACAGAACGATCCATCACAACAGAGCAGTGCCCTGGACGCCGTCTACAGATTCCTCAGATCTTCCTCCACACCTCCGACAGCCACCTCTGCCTCAACTGCTTCAGCGACCAACCCAATGATGCTGAGGTCGACACGGCTACGGCAAAGAGGTTGTACACTTGTTGCATCACTTATTACTATACATTCACGTCGATCCATTAGGGCTATTTTGGTTCAATGGAAAAACGTCGATCCACTGGTTGTTACCATCACTCTAAATTTCTGCATGCTCTCCTTACATAATCTCACCATATTTTTTTCGTATGCATGTCAGATATTGTACACAGTCATGCTGAACATGTAGAGAAAAAGAGAAGAGTTTTGCGCGGCAATACAATGTCATGCAGACATCGCTCCATGGTGGGTTCAATGGCAAACCCTCCCCACCCCTCTCCAGATTGTAATCCAGAGGAAGATATCTGTTCTGAGGCGGATTCAGACGCCGCTGACCACTCCTATTTACCCCCAAGGTGTTTGCTCTACCTTGGCATGATGATGTTAGTCATATCATGCATATGTTGCCTTGCAGTGCCTACTTTTGACATCATATATGTCATCTGCTTAGTTTAGACATGTTCTGTAATGCCACCTGTTCAGTTTCTATATCATATATGGGAATTATGCAGTCTCATGTCTTTTAGCCAGCCATAATATATGTGAAATGTGCAATTCCATCCTGTTTAACCAGGCATCATATATTTGAATGATATCTTGCCCATCCTTTTCTTCATTACATTTCCATTTGTCGACAATGTTTGTACATTAAACTACTTTTCCTGTGAATCAGCCATTTGGGTGGGAGATGGAAAAATCTGGAGTGAAAACAAGGCCTTCAGAGCAGACAGTGCTACCTGTCGAAGCAGATCTCTTGTTGGGTCTCGATAGCTCCCCAGAGATGGATTCAGAGACAGATGACCAGTCCTATTCCCCCACTGAGGTGTATGCTCTAACTTGGCCCGGTTATACTGCTCATATCATGCATACGGTGTCTTGCATTACATAGTTTAGACATCATATACACAATATTCAACACCATGTTCTTAGTTCAGACATCATATTGAATGCCCTCTGTTTAGCATATAAATCACATATGTGAATTAAATGATGCGATCCTGATTACTTAGATAACATGTAGGTGAATTATGTCATGCGATCATGTTTAGTTATTCATCGTATCTTTGAATTATGCTATGCTATGCTATCCAGTTTAGATAGACATCATATATGTGAAATTATGTCATGCTATCCGTTTTAGTTAAACAATATACATGTCAACTATTTCATGCCCTATTTTTCCACACTATCTATTGCATCTGTCTCTCATACAATGTCTGTACATTCAACTATGTTTCCTGTTTATCAGCCATTTGAATTGGAGCGGGTGATGCCAGTATCTAGCGGACTAAAAACACGGCCTTCAAATAAAATAGTGCTACCTCTTGGTGGAGATAGCACCCTGGTTGTACATGCACAAGAACCAGCCCTACCACACATAACCCAAACTCTCGCAGATTGTACCCCTACTACGATGGACAGAGAACCAGCTTCACCCAATCTAACCCCAACCCCAGCCGATAGTAACCCAGTTCCTATTGACACAACACCATCTCCACCATAAAGCTCCCAAACAAGAGCAGTTAGTAAGGCAGCTCTAGTTCCCAAAGGGCCAGTACTATCATGGCGAACCCTAACTCCACCAGTTAGTACGCCTATTCCTGTGGAGGAAGCACAACCAGCTAGTCGTAGTTTAGCATCTATCGCATTTGATGTTGTTAAATCGTATGTGCATATCTTCCCATCTTGGAAATATTATACTGAAGATGAAGGAAAATGCAAGTTGCAGGTGTTTGTCCAAGAGTTATGTGTAAGTAATGTTATTCATGGCAATTACTTTGCTTCGTCCTATACATCCTACCTCCATGATGGTCATAATACAACAAATTTTCCCATTTTTCTCTATAGAGAAGGACCGATTTGGAAACTCAGGATGAGGTAACCTGTGCTAATACCTCTTCTATCTTCAAGAATGCTTGGTGGCAGTATCGGAATTACCTGAAGCAAATGTACTTCACCAGCAAACAAACTCATCAAATTCCCTTACATTCTCCTGAGACACATTTACTGGACGATGACTGGGAACGCCTTGTTCTGTACTGGTCCCGAACCAAGAATGTGGTAAGGTCTATGAGCTCATTTTCTATTTTTAAGTATTATATTCTTGCGTCTTACTATACTCTGTTCATGTAGAACAAGTGCCTAAACCTGAAGAACAACTATTCTAATTTAAGATTCCATTGCTATCATAGTTCAAAAAAGCGCTAGGCGTAAATTGTGTGTTTTGCCACCACCTTGCACTTTACTGACCAAAGCGCATGCTTATGCGCAGTTATGCACAAATTATGCGTAGTTATGCGCAATGCGTTTTGCCAACGCGTAGAGCCTAGGCGCGCTTAAGCGCTCGCTTAGGCGCGCCTTTTTTAACTATGATTGCTTTGCTCTTGTATCACTGTATTTACTCATACAAACTTATTTTTAAATTGAAGGATCCAATCAAAACTCCAATGGCACAGCAGGTATGTTCACGCATGTTTCTTTAACATGTTTGCTCTTATCAATAGCTCTGTTGATTTCAATTTCAATTGTGTATATAGTTGACTTTCATACCATGCACATTACTAGCATCACAACAGAGCCAATAGTGTTGTTGTACATGTAGACCCGTGGTACCCATCTGAAATCTTGTTGTGCCGTGTAGTTTCCCACACTTTGTATTCTTTCACTGCTGCTTTGTCTTGAACTAATATGATTTGAACCGTGTCTCTATTTTGATTTGGCAAGACAATGCAGTGACCATAGGACATAGATATATGTTTGTTTGATGCTTTTATTATGTACTAGTACTTGGCAATAGAAGACTTGGTAGTTTAATCCTATCCACCTTACTAATGAACTGGTTCACCGAAATGAGTTTCATATACTAGTACATGCTAAACTTGTTATGTGTCTGCTTGTTTCTTCTTTTAGAATGCTGACAGAATATTGGGGAAGAGTGCCTTATTAAGCAATGGCAAAGGAAGTAATGCAGATAAGGTTCAGGATAGTGACACATCCTTGTTGGTCTCCAACAAAGCTGATAAAACAGCTAAGGAAGACTATCTTGAAGACAATGAGACAACCCAAAAGTCCTATCTTGGTTTAGTGTTCGAGTTACTGGCCACTACCGCTTGCACAAGCTATTCAAACTCACTTTCTGAATCAGTTTGGTTTCTTGAGTCTCAACTACAAGCTGAAAGACATCGATCAGCTGTGCTGGACAAGAAGCGGAAGGACTGCGGAAGTCCCTGGAGCATTCAGATGCATACTTTCTGGTGCAACAGCAAGCGTTGGAGGATTTTAGCCCCAAACAGGACAAAGCTAATCAGCTTGCTAAGCTTATTGCCAGCATGGTGGATACCCAGGATAACGTTTCTTGAGCTCTTCTGAAGTTGTTTCAGTTATGCTCTTGTTTTGCTGCCGCGTTTATTTGCACTAGTGGTCAATTTTGACAGCCAGTGTTTGTAATGTGCTGCTTTGTTCCCTATATTTGCACTGGTGGTGAACTTTGATGCCCAGTGGATGTAATATGTGTAATAGGGGTAATAGGCTAGCGTTAATTGCTTGCTTATTTATTTCCTTATTGTCTTGTTTAGTTGTTTGCTTGTAGTCACTGCAGTTCTTTTTCGGTTTTTTTCTAGTGGCCACAATAGCCTATTTTTGGTAACTAGGCCAAAATAATCATGGGCCTTCTACGGGCCGTATGATCCATGGGCCTTCGTCCGGCCGTAGGATCCATCGGCCTTATATACGGGCCTTAGGGTCCATGGGCCTTCTACGGGCCGTAGGGTCCATGGGCCTTCAACGGGCCGTACGATCCATGGGCCTTCTACGGGCCGTACTATCCATGGGCCTCATACGGGCCGTAGGATCCATGGGCCTTCTACGGGGCGTATCATCATTTCGCCAATCATGGGCCGTACTATTCATGGACCATAACGGGCCGTTAATAGGCCATATTTGATAACTCTATGAAAATAGCCCAACGGTTTTTTTTACATGAAAACGGCCCAACGTATTAACGGTCCGCAAACAGGCCGACTGTAATGACGGGCTGAATTTGGCCCACAAGCAGAAAATGACAGTAACGGGCCGTATGTAACTGAATGCTGCAAATGAGCCCAAGAATCAATGGGCCCTGAGAAGGCTGAATGATAACTTGGGCTAGAAACGGCCCAATGGAATAACAGGCCGTTAATGGGTATAAAGTGATACACTATTCATTACGGGCCAGTTTCACCACGGGCCGTTAATGGGCCAAGAGTTACAAAGGTCCTCATATGGGCCGAAAGAAGTCATGGGCCACACATGGGCCAGAAGTTAAAACGGGCTGAATCATATTGGACGGCCCAGATGATGCTATTGGGCCTAATTTGGAAAGGGCGTAACGGGCCCTGGGTTAGCGGGCTGTAAATGGGCTATATGCGAACAGGCCGTTAACATGCTTTCATTGGGCCGACCCGCCACCTTTTGACCAAGTCAAACGGACCGACCTTTTCACAGGAATGGGCCTCTGTTGGGCCGTGCCACGTGTCGTCGTATCATAGGCGCCTTCGGTCCAATGAGCGGATGACATCTGTCCCAACGGTGAGCCGACACGTGTTTCCTCCAGCCAATGATGATTTTACATGTGGAAAATCCCCATTGGTCGGGGCTGTTAACGGGTTATCGGATCCAAAACCCGACCCGATAGCTTAACGACCGTTACGGTGGATGCCACATGTCGGTCACCCTTGACGAAAGCACTTCTGTGACGCACAATTTATCGTCATGGAAGTGGACACTTCGGTGATGATAATTTTGGTAATGTCATGGAACACTTCTATGACAGCACAGGTATGACTATCTTGATTCTGTCATAAATTTGTCATGGATGTACATGCATGACAAAAAACGCGACCTACTGTGACAAACACGTATCATCACGGAAGTGTATTTTTTTTGTAGTGGAGAGGTCGAATAAAACGGCAAGGGTGAAGTGGGGGAGAGGAAAACGAGAGGGAAATGGCAAATAATGTAATGCGGGAGATAAGGGTATGTGATGGGTACTTGGTATGTTGACTTTTGCGTAGACCTCCCCGGCAATGGCGCCAGAAATTCTTCTTGCTACCTCTTGAGCACTGCGTTAGTTTTCCTCGAAGAGGAAGGGATGATGCAGCAAAGTAGCATAAGTATTTCCCTCAGTTTTTGAGAACCAAGGTATCAATCCAGTAGGAGGCTACGTGCCAGTCCCTCGCACCTCCACAAAACAAATAAATCCTCGCAACCAACACGATAAGGGGTTGTCAATCCCTACACGGCCACTTACGAGAGTGAGATCTGATAGATATGATAAGATAATATTATTGGTAATTTTGTGATAAAGATGCAAAGTAAAGTAAAAGCAAAGGAAATAACTAAGTAGTAGGAGATTAATATGATGAAGATAGACCCGGGGGCCATAGGTTTCACTAGTGGCTTCTCTCGAGAGCATAAGTATTCTACGGCGGGTGAACAAATTACTGTTGAGCAATTGACAGAATTGAGCATAGTTATGAGAATATCTAGGCATGATCATGTATATAGGCATCACGTTCGAGACAAGTAGACCGACTCCTGCCTGCATCTACTACTATTACTCCACTCATCGACCTCTATCTAGCATGCATCTAGAGTATTAAGTTAAAAACAGAGTAACGCTTTAAGCAAGATGACATGATGTAGAGGGATAAACTCATGCAATATGATGAAAACCCCATCTTGTTATCCTCGATGGCAACAATACAATACGTGCCTTGCTGCCCCTACTGTCATTGGGAAAGGACACCGCAAGATCGAACCCAAAGCTAAGCACTTCTCCCATTGCAAGAAAGATCAATCTAGTAGGCCAAACCAAACTGATAATTTGAAGAGACTTGCAAAGATAACCAATCATACATAAAAGAATTCAGAGAAGATTCAAATATTGTTCATAGATAGACTTGATCATAAACCTACAATTCATCGCTCTCAACAAACACACCGCAAAAAGGAGATTACATCGAATAGTTCTCCACAAGAGAGGGGGAGAACATTGTATTGAGATCCAAAAATAGAGAAGAAGCCATCTAGCTACTAACTATGGACCCGTAGGTCTGAGGTGAACTACTCACACTTCATCGGAGGGGCTATGGTGTTGATGTAGAAGCCCTCCTTGATCGATGCCCCCTCCGGCGGAGCTCCATAACAGGCCCCAAGATGGGATCTCGTGGATACAGAAAGTTACGGTGGTGGAATTAGGGTTTTGGCTCCGTCTCTGATCGTTTGGGGGTACGTAGGTATATATAGGAGGAAGGAGTGCGTCGATGGAGCAACCGGGGGGCCACGAGGGTGGAGGGCGCGCCTGGGGGGTAGGCGCGCCCCCTACCTCGTGGCCTCCTCTTTTGTGTCTTGACGTAGGGTCCAAGTCTCCTGGGTCTTGTTCGTTGAGAAAATCACGTTCCCGAAGGTTTCATTCCGTTTGGACTACATTTGATATTCCTTTTCTTTGAACCCCTAAAATAGGCAAAAAAACAAAAAATCTGGGCTGGGCCTCCGGTTAATAGGTTAGTCCCAAAAATAATATAAAAGTGGATAATGAAGCCCAATAATGTCCAAAACAGTAGATAATATAGCATGGAGCAATCAAAAATTATAGATACGTTGGAGACGTATCAAGCATACAGTGGGTAAACAAATTACCATTCGGCAATTGATAGAACTTCAAGTAATCATGACGATATCCAAGCAATGATCATTATATAGGCATCACGTCCAAGATTAGTAGACCGACTCCTGCCTGCATCTACTACAATTACTCCACAGATCGACCGCTATCCAACATGCATCTAGTGTATTAAGTTCATGGAGAAACGGAGTAATGCAATAAGAATGATGACATGATGTAGACAAGATCTATTTATGTAGAAATAGAGCCCATCTTGTTATCCTTAATAGCAACGATACATATGTGTCGGTTCCCCTTCTGTCATTGGGATCAAACACCGTAAGATCGAACCCATCACAAAGCACCTCTTCCCATGGCAAGAAAAATCGATCTAGTTGGCCTAACTAAACCAAAGATTCGAAGAAGAAATACAAGGCTATAAGTAATCGTGCATATAAGAGATCAAAAGAATCAAATAACTTTCATGAATAAAAACATAGATCTGATCATAAACTCAAAGTTCATCGGATCCCAACAAACACACCGCAAAAAGAGTTACATCAAATAGATCTCCAAGAGACCAGTGTATTGAGTATCAAAAGAGAGAGAGGAAGCCATCTAGCTACTAACTACGGACCCGCATGTCTACAATGAACTACTCACGCATCATCGGAGAGGCACCAATGAGGATGATGAACCCCTCCGTGATGGTGTCTAGATTGGATCTGGTGGTTCTAGAACTTGCGGCGGCTGGAATTGATTTTTTTCTGACTCCCCTAGGGATTCTGGAATATTGGGGTACTTATAGAGCAAAGAGGCGGTGCGGGAGGGCACCAAGGTGGGCACAACCCACCTGGGCACGCATGGGCCCCAAGGCGTGCCCTGGTGGGTTGTGCTCCCCTTGGAGCACCCCTCACGTACTTTCTTGGCCCATCTAGTGTCTTCTGGTCCAAAAAAATCCACAAATTGTTTTGCTGCATTTGGACTCCGTTTGATATTGATTTCATGCGATGTAAAAAACAAGCAGAAAACAACAACTGGTAATGGGCACTATGTCAGTAGGTTAGTCCCAAAAATTGATATAAAGTTGCTATAAAATGATTGTAAGACATCCAAGAATGATAATATAACAACATGGAACAATACAAAATTATAGATACATTGGAGACGTATCAAAGAGGTGTTACACCACTGCATTGAGGGGGGGAGAGTTCGTGTTGAGGTCAAAAGACTGTTGATGTAGATCGCCGTCACGATCCTTGCTCTGGCGGTGTTCCGGCGCCATCGGGAGAGAGGGGGAGAGAGCCCCCTCCTTCTTCTTCTTCCTTGGCCTCCCCCTAGATGGGAGGAGAGTTCCCCTCTAGTCCATGGCCTCCATGGCGGCGGAGGGGCGGGATTGGATCTCCCTCTATTGTCTTTTGTTTCATGTTCCCCAGATCTGGCCCTTCACTGTTTCTTAAATTTCGGGAGATCCGTAACTCTGATTGCGCTGAAATTTTTACATGATTTTTTCCACAAATTATCTTTCTTGCGCCATAAGAAGGGCCCCAACCGCCTTACGAGGAGGGCATAAGACACCTGGGCGCGCTTGGCACCCCTGGCCGCCTTGGTGTATCTTGGGGCTTGTGGGCCCCCGTTTACGTTGATTCCACCTCCCAAAATTCACAAATATTCCAAAATAATTCTCCATAAATTTTTATTCCATTTGGACTTCGTTTGATATGGATTTTCTGCGAAACAAAAACATGCAACAAACAAGAACTGGCACGAGGCATTGGATCAATAGGTTAGTCCAAATAAATCATATAATATGTTGCCAAAAGTATGTGCAATTGATACGTCTTTGTCGTATCTACTTTTCCTAACGCTTTTCCTCTTGTTTTGGACTCTAATTTGCATGATTTGAATGAAACTAACCCGACTGACATTGTTTTCAGCAAAACTACCATGGTGTTGTTTTTGTGCAGAAATAAATGTTCTCGGAGTGGAATGAAACTTTGCGTGGAATTTTTGTATGAATAAAGAAAAATATTAGAGCCAAGAACCACCGGAGGGGGGTACCTGGGTGGGCACAACCCACCAGGGCACCCCCTCCAGGCACGCCCAGGTGGGTTGTCCCCACCTGGTAGCCCCGCAGACCCTGAAACCAATGCTATAAAATCACACATTTCTGAAAAAATAGGGACAAAGAATTACCTTGTTTCGCAATACGGAGCCGTCGTCACCTCGTGTTCTTCATCGGTAGGCCAGATCCGGAGTCCGCTTAGGGCTCCGGAGAGGGGGATCTTCCATCTTCGTCATCACCAACTCTCCTCAATCGCCAATTCCATGATTCTCTCCACCGGGAGTGAGTAATTCCTTTGTAGGATCACTGGTCAGTGAGGAGTTGGATGAGATTCATCACATAATTGATTTACTTTTGTTAGGGCTTGTTCCCTAGTATCCACTATGTTCTGAGATTGATGTTGCTATGACTTTGCCATGCTTAATGCTTGTCACTTTGGGCCCGGGTGCCATGATTTCACATCTGAACCGTTTATGTTATCACCATTATATCCATGTTCTAGATCTGATCTTGCAAGTTATAGTCACCTACTACGTGTTATGATCCGGCAACCTCAGAGTGACGATAGTCGGGACACTTCCTGGTGATGACCGTAGTTTGAGGAGTTCATGTATTCACCATGTGTTAATGCTTTGTTCCAGTTCTCTATTAAAAGGAGGCCTTAATATCCCTTATTTTCCAATAGGACCCCGCTGCCACGGGAGGGTAGGACAAAAGATGTCATGCAAGTTCTTTCCATAAGCACGTATGACTATTTATGGAATACATGCCTACATTATATTTATGAACTGGAGCTAGTGCCGTATCCCCCTAGGTTATGACTGTTATATGATGAATATCATCCAACAAATTGCCGATCCAATGCCTACTATTTTCCTACATATTGATCTTGCTAAGTTACTACTGCTGCTGTTCCTATCGTCACTGCTACAAAACTATTACTATCACTGTTACCGTTATTGTTGCTACTATCACTACTATCAGAGCTATCATATTACTGTGCTACTGATCATTTTGCTGCAGATAATTAATCTCCAGGTGTTGTTGAATTGACAACTCAACTGCTAATACTTGCAAATATTCTTTGGCTCCCCTTGTGGGGAATCTATAAATTTGGGTTGAATACTCTACCCTCGAAAACTATTGCGATCCCCTATACTTGTGGGTTATCAAGAACTTTTTCTAGCGGCGTTGCTGGAGAGCATAGCTATATTTGCTGTCACTTGGGATTATTATCAAATTGTCACTATGAAGAATCTGAAGGATGCTAGGACTAAGATTTTTCCCTCTAAAACGAGGGGAGGTAAGGAACTGCCATCCAGCTCCGCTTTAGATTCACCTTCTGTTATAAGTAAACTTGCAACACCACCACATGATATTAATTCTGATATGTCACAAGTTAGTGATGATGCTACTTCTGCTATGAATGATACTCATGAGGATGCTAGTACCTTGCTTGATGATAATGTACCACTAGGTAAATTTCTTGTTGAACAACTTGCTAGAACTAAAGCTTTTGAGAATTCCGAAACTGATGAAATTATCGAAACTGATGAAGAGCTTGAAACTGAAACACCTATTAGAACTAGCCCTCCTAGATATGAATTGCTAAACATACCAGAAGGTTATGTTATGAATGAGGAGACAACTAGAGATATTCTTTCTTGTAAGATAGAGATGATCTAGAAAAATTATTATGCAAGTATAAAGGAAGGACTTTGAATGCTAAAATGAAATGTGATCCTCAATTTGCTACTTCACCTATCTTTGTTGATGATAAGGATTTTGAATTCTCTGTTGACCCAGAGTTGATTACTTTGGTTGAATCTGATCCTTTCCATGGTTTTGAAACTGAAATTGTTGTGGCACATCTTACTATGTTGAATGATATAGCCACCCTTTTTGCTCATGATGAGAAAGTTCGCTATTATTATATTCTCAAATTATTTCCTTTCTCCTTAAAGGGTGATGCTAAAGCTTGGTACAATACTCTTGCTCCTGGTTGTGTGCGTTGTCCCCAGGATATGATTTATTACTTCTCTGAAAAATATTTTCCTGCTCATAAGAAACAAGTTGCCTTACATGAAATATTTAATTTTGTGCAAATTGAAGAAGAGAGTCTCCCACAAGCTTATGGAGGCTTCTCCAATTGCTGAATGCTTTGCCAGATCATCCTCTTAAGAAAAATTAAATACTTGATATATTCTATAATGGACTAACCGATGCTCTAGAGATTTCCTAGATAGTTGTGCTGGTTGTGTTTTCAGGGAACGGACTATTGGGCAAGCTGAAGAGTTATTGAATAACATGTTGAAAAATTATGATGATTGGACTCTTCCTGAACCACCGCTTAAACCCACTCTGAAGAAGAGTGGTATCTTATATCTCAATCCCGAAGATATGCAAGAGGCAAAGAAATCTATGAAAGAAAAAGGTATTAAAGCTGAGGATGTCAAAAATTTACCTCCTATTGAAGAAATACATGGGCTTAATACACCACCACCACCTAAGGTGGTAAAGGTAAATTCACTAATGAAATTCAATGATAATGATAATCCTCACAATATGCACCCCAGCCAATGCCTTTATGAGTTCGAAAATTACATTAGAAAGCAAGATCACTTCAATGCAAATGTTATGAAACAATTGAAATACAATTCTGATATGATTGCTCGCTTGAGTGACTTGTTATTTAGAATTTCAAATGATGTTAGAGGTGTGGGAAAGCATGCTTTTATGGTTCAAACTCAGTTAGAACAATTTGCTAAATCTCAAAGAGAATTGTTAGATGAAATGAACAACAATACAAATGATCATGTTGTTAGAGTAACGACTAGAGGAGGTAGGATGACTTAGGAACCACTTTATCCCGAGGGACACCCAAAGAGAATTGAACAAGATTCTCAAAGAATTAACACTGATGCACCCAGTCCTTCTAAAAAGAAAAAGAAGAAGAAAAATGATAGGACTTTGCATACCTCTAGTGAACCTAAAGTAGAAAAACCTCCTGGTAATGATAATGAAGCTTCTATTTCTGATGCTGAAACTCAATTTAGCAATGAACACTCACCCTATGATAATGAAAAAGATAATGATGAGGTTCATGAAAATACTCAAACAAATAATAAAGAACCAGACAATGATGTTGAGATAGAACCAGCAGTTGATCTTGATGACCCACAACCCAAGAATAAAAGATATGATAAAATAGACTTTGTTTCTAGAAAACACGGTAAGGAAAGAGAACCATGGGTTCAAAAACCTATGCCCTTTCCACCTAAGTTAACTAAAAAGAAAGATGATGAAGAATTTGAACGCTTTGCTGAAATGCTGAGGCCAGTCTTTTTGCATACTCGCTTGACTGACATCTTAAAAATGCCTCCTTATGCAAAGTACATGAAAGACATCATCACCAATAAGAGAAAATACCGGAAGCTGAAATCTCCACCATGCTTGGTAATTATACTTTTAAGGATGGAGTACCTAAAAAACTTGGAGATCCGGGAATACCAACTACACCTTGCTCCATCAAAAAAAATTATGTGAAAACTGCTTTATGTGATCTGGGAGCTGGTGTTAGTGTTATGCCTTTCTCTTTATATAAAAGGCTTGATTTGAATAAACTCACACCTACTGAAATATCTTTGCAAATGGCTGACAAAACAACTACCATACCTATCGGTATTTGTGAGGATGTGCCCGTTGTTGTTGCCAATGTTACTATTTTGACCGATTTTGTTATACTTGAGATGCCCGAGAATGACAACATGTCGATTATCCTCGGGAGACCCTTTCTGAATACTGCAAGGGATATTATTGATTACAATAAAAGCAAGGTCACTTTTCATATCAATGGTAATGAGCATACCGTGCACTTCCCGAAGAAACAATTCCAAGTGAATGATATTAATGTTATTGAAAAATCTCCTACAATCACTATTGGAAGTTTTCAACTACCTCTACCTACTACTAAAAATAAATATGAAATGCTTATTGTTGGGGACATTCATATCCCCGTTGAAGTAACTTAGTGATTTACGAAATTTCTTCGGTTTCATGCTAATCGAAAGTGGTTGTTAATAAGACTTGATCAACCTTATTAATGGATCATTTTTGAGAGGTATGAAGTTGATGAATTTAGTGAGCACTACCTTCTATTCCCACCTTTTTTCTTCTATTTTTGTTAGTTAAATAAAATAAAATGCCATGTTTTGTCTATTTTCTGAATATCCCCTGGAATAAAAAAATGACCCAAAATAAAAGTTCTCAGAATGCTCTGAAAATTTAATATGATTTTTTCTGAATATTTAAGATTTTTTGGTGGAAATAATATTAGAGGCAGGTGCACCAGGACCCCCAGGCGCGCCCTGGTGGGTTGTGGTCCCCACGTGGGTCCCCTCACTTATCTCTTCATCCCACATCACCACCTACCTTCATAAAAAAATCACCATTGCTCTCTCTCTCTCTCTCTCTCTCTCTCGTGTTCTTGCTCTCAAACCCGCGGATTTCGATCTCTTTGCTCGAAGCTCCATTTCTGAAACTGTTTCGGGGGATTGTTGCTTGGTATGTGTCTCCTCCGTTTGTCCAATTAGTTTTTGCTTTAGTGGTTTATACTTTGAATAATTAGCTACTCTTGGTCCTATTGTAGATGAGCTTGCATGTTGAATTATTAGAGTTCTAAGTAGTTTGAATGCTTGCTATAGCCTCTATGCATCCCTATGAGTAGTTGCTACCAACCTCGTCAAGTTTTGTTAACAAATTTTTGTGGCCAAAATTTTTCAGAAAATTGTACGTGAATATGATGAACCTCTTTGGAAGGAGTTCTTCGAGGAGGAGATCCTCAGAGGCATCTTCTAGTAGTAGCTCCGCTCATCGGTCTTATGTTGAACCAAGTGAAAGTTACATACGAGATGCCGCCACCAAAACATGCTTATGGCCATGTGACGATTATATGGCAAGTGTGGGCATTAAGGAAGAATTTGAGAAATATGTTCACAATGCCGAGCTCGGTCCCTACATTTCAGATAAGTGCAACCAACACCTCACTCTCACTGAATCATTTGTCAAAGGATTTAAATTCCATCCCCGTGAGTCTAGGGTGTCATTTAAATTGTATGAAAATCCATTCGCCATATCTTTAGAGAGATTTGCTCACCATTGCAAAATCCCATTCCGGGGTTCGCTTGACGAACTGCCAAGGTCCGAGTTTGAGATATTGTTGACTAGTCTTTGCTATGGTGAGACTAGGGGAGTGACACAAGGTAGAATAAAGAGCATTCATTTTCCCACAATCTACTACTTTTTTCTTTATTTAATGGAAAATGCATTGTAGGCAAACAAGATTGTAGTACACTATGTGCTCTAGACTTGAGCCTCATACACATCGCTCTCACCGGTGACAAGAGTTATAACCTTGGAGCGATTGTTGCATGTAGGTTGCAACACAACACTGGTAGTGGACATTTTTATGGTGGAATTTATGCCACACACTTGGCAAGAGAGCTGGGTGTTTCACCTTGGCCTTATGACTCTATTTTACCCAAGCAGTACTTAGACTTTGATGCTATGAAACGTCATAAGATCCTTAGTGGTGAACCCCATAATTTTACTTATAAACTTTTGTTTAATAAAATCTCCGTTGTGCACACATATTTTCCTACACCTGCTCTCCTTGATGTTCATAGTAGGGGAAGATATTTTGTTCTTGAGTGCGAGGCCCGAGACCATAACGCGGCGGTTGTGGCCGCACGGCAGGCTGAGGCATCTGCGCCGAGAGCCTCCATGAGCTATCACTCCGATCATTATGCAGGCTACTGACTGATTACCAAGTTAGGACAAAAGCCTAAGCTTGGGGGAGTACGTATTTCCACTAACATTACATTCATGTTCACACATTTCATTTTAGTTGTCGGTGTCCACACTCTTTCATTGTATTATCGATGCTAAATTTATTTCCTTGCTTTCTTCTCATGTGTTTGAAAAACTTTGAGAAAATATAAAAATATTCCCTGTTTCTTTTTTATTTTGTTTCTAGCGTAGCTAGCTGTAGTATCTAAAAAGAAAACCCAAAAAGATTTCCTTGTTCTTCTTTTACTTGTTTGGAGCTTTCCCGTGTAAATAGTTTTTCTCATTTTGCTTTTCCCTTTTGTTTGCTTGTTTAAGAAAAAACAAAAACTCTAAAAATATTTCAGTGTGTTTCTCTAAATTTCTTTTTCTTTCTTTTCATTCATACCGAGGAGAAGACCACGATGAATATGTTGAGTGGCTCGCATATGCATTATTGTTGATCTAACAAAGAGCCCATATTACCTTGTCTTCTCCTTTTGAATAAAATGTTTGCAGATTCCAGCTTAGTCCACGACACTCTTGCACCATTATTATTTTCATATCGTTCGGATGTGCAAGTGAAAGGCAATAATGACGATATTTGATGAACTGGCAGTGGCAGAGAGAAACTGGTATGAACTTGACTTGTTCTGTTTTTGTAAATATGTTTAACCTAGTATCCATGATTCAGCCTATTCTGATCAAACATTTTTGCAATGACAATTAGAGATTATAGTTTCTCATGCCATGCATAAGTAGCTGGGAGTGGATAATGATTTATCTTGGATGTCAACATTGTGTTAAAATGATTGTGATGTAGTATGATGATATGGTATCCTCCTCCGAATGTTCGAGTGGCTTGACTTGTCACATGTTCATGCATGTAGTTGAAAACCAAAACCAACATAGCTTCTATGATATTTATGTTCATGGTGTTCATATCCTATTGATCTCTACTACACAACCATCTTCTTGTAGACATTGTTGGGCCTCCAAGTGCAGAGGTTTGTAGGACAGTAGCAAATTTACCTCAAATGGATGACCTAAGGTTTATCAATCCGTTGAAGGCATAGGATGAAGATGGCCTCTCTCAAGCAACCCTGCAACCAAATAACAAAGAGTCTCTTGTGTCCCCAACACATCCAATACAATGGTAAATTGTATAGGTGCACTAGTTCGGCGAAGAGATGGTGATACAAGTGGTATATGGATGGTAGATAAAGGTTTTTGTAATCTGAAAATATAAAAACAGCAAGGTAACTAATGATAAAAGTGAGCAGAAACAGTATTGCAATGTGTTGAAACAAGGCCTAGGGTTCATATTTTCACTAGTGCAAGTTCCCTCAATAATAATAACATAATTAGATCACATAACTATCCCTCAACATGCAACAAAGAGTCACTCCAAAGTCACTAATAGCGGAGAACAAACGAAGAGATTATGGTAGGGTATGAAACCACCTCAAAGTTATTCTTTCCAATCAATCCGCTGGGCTATTCCTATATGTGTCACAAACAACCCTAGAGTTCGTACTAGAATAAAACCTTAAGATACAAATCAACCAAAACCCTAATGTCACCTAGATACTCCAATGTCACCTCAAGTATCCGTGGGTATGATTATACGATATGCATCACACAATCTCAGATTCATCTATTCAACCAACCCATAGAACCTCAAAGAGTTCCCCAATGTTTCTACCGGAGAGTCAAGACGAAAACGTGTGTCAACCCCTATGCATAGATTCCCAAGGTCACGGAACCCGCAAGTTGATCACCAAAACATACATCAAGTGGATCATAGAATACCCCATTGTCACCACAGGTATCCCACGCAAGACATACATCAAGTGTTCTCAAATCCTTAAAGACTCAGTCTGATAAGATAACTTCAAAGGGAAAACTCAATCCATTACAAGAGAGTAGAGGGGGAGAAACATCATAAGATCCGATTATAATAGCAAAGCTCGCGATACATCAAGATCGTACCACCTCAAGAACACGAGAGAGAGAGTGAGATCAAACACATAGCTACTGGTACATACCCTCAGCCCCGAGGGAGAACTACTCCCTCCTCGACATGGAGAGCACCGGGATGATGAAGATGGCCACCGGAGAAGGATTCCTCCTCCGGCAGGGTGCCGGAACGGGTCTAGATTGGTTTTCGGTGGCTACGGAGGCTTCTGGCGGCGGCACTCCCGATCTATTGTGCTCCCCGAAGTTTTTAGGGTATATGGGTATATATGGGCGTAAGAAGTATGTCGGTGGACCTCCGGGCTGTCCACGAGGTAGGGGAGCGCGCCCAGGGGGGCGCCCCCCACCCTCGTGGGCAGCCCGGGACTCTCCCGGTCCAACTCCGATACTCCGTGGGCTTCTTCTGGTCCAAAAATAAGTTTCGTGAAGTTTCAGGTCAATTGGACTCCGTTTGATTTTCCTTTTCTGCGATACTCTAAAACAAGGAAAAAACAGAAACTGGCACTAGGCTCTGGGTTATTAGGTTAGTCCCAAAAACAATATAAAAGTGCATAATAAAGCCCATAAACATCCAAAACAGATAATATAATAGCATGGAACAATCAAAAATCATACATACGTTGGAGACGTATCAGCATCCCCAAGCTTAATTCCTGCTCGTCCTCGAGTAGGTAAATGATAAAAACAGAATTTTTGCTGTGGAATGATACCTAACATATTTCTCTAAGTAATTCTCTTCATTTTGGCATGAATGTTCAGATCCATAAGATTCAAGGCAAAAGTTTAATATTGACATAAAAATAATAATACGTCAAGCATACTAACTAAGCAATCATGTCTTCTCAAAATAATATGGCCAAAGAAAGTTCATCCCTACAAAATCATATAGTTTGGTCATGCTCCATTTTCGTCACACAAGAATGCTCTCATCATGCACAACCCCGATGACAAGCCAAGCAATTGTTTCATGCTTTAGTAATCTCAAACCTTTTTCAACTTTCACGCAATACATGAGCGTGAGCCATGGATATAGCACTATGGGTGGAATAGAATATAATGAGGGAGTTATGTGGAGAAGACAAAAAGGAGAAAGTCTCACATCGACGCGGCTAATCAATGGGCTAGGGAGATGCCCATCAATTGATGTCAATGTAAGGAGTAGGGATTGCCATGCAACGGATGCACTAGAGCTATAAATGTATGAAAGCTCAACAAAAGAAACTAAGTGGGTGTGCATCCAACTTGCTTGCTCACGAAGACCTAGGGCACTTGAGGAGGCCCATTGTTGGAATATACAAGCCAAGTTCTATAATGAAAATTTCCCACTAGTATATGAAAGTGACAAAACAAGAGACTCTCTATCATGAATATCATGGTGCTACTTTGAAGCACAAGTTTGGAAAAAAGGATAGTACCATTGTCCCTTTTATTTTTTTTATTTTTTTATTTGGCCTTTCTTTTTTTATTTGGCCTTTTTTTGGGCCTTCCCCTTTTTTTATTTGGACTTTCTCTTTTTTGGGGGGACAATGCTTTGTTAATGATGATCATCACACTTCTATTCATTTACAACTCAAAGATTACAACTCGATACTAGAACAAGATATGACTCTATATGAATGCCTCCGGCAGTGTACCGGGATTGCGATGAATCAAGAGTGACATGTATGAAAAATTATGAATGGTGGCTTGGCCACAAATACGATGTCAACGACATGATCATGCAAAGCAATATGACAATGATGATGCGTGTCATAATAAACAGAACGGTGGAAAGTTGCATGGCAATATATCTCGGAATGGCTATGGAAATGCCATAATAGGTAGGTATGGTGGCTGTTTTGAGGAAGATATAGGGAGGTTTATGTGTGATAGAGCGTATCATATCACGGGGTTTGGATGCACCGGCGAAGTTTGCACCAACTCTCAATGTGAGAAAGGGCAATGCACGGTACCGAAGAGGCTAGCAATGATGGAAGGGTAAGAGTGCGTATAATCCATGGACTCAACATTAGTCATAAGGAACTCACATACTTATTGCAAAAATCTAAAAGTCATCAAAAACCAAGCATTACACGCATGCTCCTAGAGGGATATATTGGTAGGAAAAGACCATCGCTTGTCCCTGACCGCCACTCATAACACTACTAGAAATACCACTACTAATGGCGCACCTAATATGGCCATTAATGGCGCATCACTGGTGCGCCACTGATAGCACGCCATTAGTAATTTTTACTAATGGCGCACCAGCTAGTGCGCCATTAGTATCTGGTATACTAATGGCGCACCACCTGGTGCGCCATTAGTATATGCGAGGGTGCGCCATTAGTATGCCTCCCAGTTGGCATGTACACCCAGGTGCTTTGGCATACTAATGACGCACCACCTCTGGATGCGCCATTAGTAACCGCAGCATACTAATGGCGCACTACCCGGTGATGCGCCATTAGTATGCACTGTCATACTAATGGCGCACTGTCGTGTGATGCGCCATTAGTATGAATATTAGGTTTTTTTTATTTTTTTATTTTCTGTTTTTTGCACAGGTTACAAAATGTATAATTTGACAAAATATAGACAGCACACATCAACAATAGATTCATCAAATACAATAGAAGATTAGTCTTTGAATACAATTCATCATATTAGTCTCCGAATACAATTCATCATATTAGTCTCCGAATTAAAAAGACCGAACAAAGATAGAACATTATATTACAAGTCTCGAGACCGCGAGTAGCGAGTTTGTCTTCGCATTACAAGTCGATATCGATCATCTAAACTACCATCACATAGAAGAGAGCTGCGGTCATCACGATGAGCATCATCACGATGAAACTCGTCTTCATCCGGTTCCTCCAACGCTCCCTCCCCTCTCCCGCTAGATAGCGGGCGTATCTAGATTCGGCCTCGGCCCTAGTGGTGTACCCTTTGTAACTGTTACCGCTGAATCGGTGAACCTGTCTCCGACACTCCTCCCAGTCATCGTAGACTCCGGGAACCTTACCCTTGTACACGACATACGTCGGCATCACTATGCACTAGCCAAACGAAACGTTAGTACCAATTCACAGACAATACATAAGCAATATATAATTATGCAACAGAACGATCGGAAGAGAAAAGCAAGACATTAATAGCATCGATTACATCTAAGTTGAACGACTCTCAAAACCAAAGAGACATACTACAAGTTCATTAAAGTTTAATTACAACATGAGCCAATCGATGTTTCAGAACTAGACAACTCGACTCAAGGGACCGGAGCGTGGATGAAGCCGCCGTCTATCGTGGGAGTCATGAAAGAACGGGCGTTGTCATCCTGCATTTGTAGCATTGTGTCGATGTCACTGTTGGACGGTTGATTTCTGAGGTAGAACTGCCCCGAGGTACGAAGGACATCTTGATGGATGATTTCCGCAAACTCCGACTGGATGCGAAAGAATTCTTGTCGGAGGTCCGCGTCCTGGATTGCCGACACGCTCGCGGCCCAATCTTGGAGTTTACTCGGTAGCAGAAGTTGATGATGGTCCCGTACGATCGCCCGCATGTGATGGATGGCGTAGTAGGCACCCTTCTGACCGCCAGGCGGCTGCTTGACGCAGCAGAACGTCGTATTGTGGGAGAACACGTGCTTGCCGTACTTACGAATAGGCCTGGTGAAGGTGCCTCCAGATTGGGCGTAGCCGGGGAGAACATCATCAAGAACCTTCTTGACATTTGTGTAGTCTACGTTCGACTGACGGTCCGGGTCGAAATACGTGGCCATGGAATATTTGGGGCTTAGGAGGATGAGCGTGCAACGTGTGTCACTGCAGAAAACACGGAATGTTAAAAGAAAAACGATCGAAAAGTAAGAATTCATATGTTACGGGCCGGTTGAGGGGAGGACTTACTCGGGAAAGTAAGGCACGAGGAAGTTATCCTTATCTTGGTTTGCCAGAATGACGCCTTCGAGGTAAGAACTCGCGACTTGCCGGTCCCCAGCGCTGCCCAAGATCTTGGCACGCATGTAGAAGGGGTCGACTATCACGATGTCCGGGGTCTTGTCGCGAATGATCCGCATCTCCATACTCAGCGAAAATAGCCGAACGAAGGTGTAGTGCAGCGGATGAAGGTTAAACATAGCAAAGATGTCATCAAACCGCAGGACGATCGTACCCCCGATGTCGCCATCCACAAAGCCCTTGCCCTCTGGCACCTTGGCCACGAAAACCGGGTATGCCACATCCTTCTCTCTGAGACGCCGCTTCTCCAAAGAAAGAACACTGTCGTGCAGACTCCGCATAGCACCGGTTGCAGCATTGAGCATATTTGGTGGTAGCATCGCCCTACCCGCCACATGCACCCTCCTCGAGATATCCTGCGGTGAAGGTGGCCCGTCCTGAGCACGGATCGTACTCGGTGCCGGCTGGCTCGCACCCTTCTTAGTCTTTCTTTTGCGTGCCTTCTTCTTCTCCTGTAATGGGACCGAGTTCTGCTCACAGACCGCCTTCTTGAGTGTGTTGGGGCTGATAATATTTCGCACCTCGCCTATCTGAGGCTCGGTGAAGTCGGCAGCTGGAGGCGTCTCCTGAGAGCTGAACGCCAGACGGCGCCTGTTGCAACTTGGCTTCTCCGCGGTACGAGCTAGATCGCACACGTCTTTTGTTGGGTTTGGTTCTTGAGAAGGAGGCCCCATGAAGTCGCCATCGTACCCATGCTCGGCAAAGTACTGATCGACGTTGCCAAATGTATCATCGTCGTCGTCGTCGTCGTTCTGATCCTGTGCCATATGCATGTTTGGATCCAGTGGCATAGGGATGTCCGGCACCGTTACGGCGGTCTTGCCATGGGGCCGACTTGGCGCCGGCACGACTGGCGGTGTTGTCTTTGGGGTGGTGTCCCCCGCCCCCAAACGAATCTGGCTCTTCGGCCAAAGCAGGGGCCAGCTCAGGCAGGCGCTGAGGGTCATCACGTCATCATCGTCGGCCCCGACGGGTCGAATCGGAGGTAACAAGTCGTCGCAGCCTGGCAGCACCCGAACCAGTTGAACCCTAAACAAGTTGGGTGGCATCTGGGTACCGTGGAACAAGGGGTTGCCCGGTTGAACGATTTTGCCCTTGGCGACATCGACCAACTCGTTGTTCACGAAGTGGAGGAGAGTGCACGGAACGTCGGCGGCGCCCTGCGAAAACATGTAGGGCGTCAGGGATGCCCAGTCAAAGGCAAGGAGATGAAGTCCTCGGCCGAGAGAGGCTTAATTAGTTACCGTGATGATGGCGTCGAGCTCGGCTAATGTCGAGGCACCGCCAACGGCGGGCGTGCAGTTGACGGAGCGGCCGCTTGCTGAAGAGGTGCCGGCCGGCGTACACCCGGGTGCATTAAGCTCCCGTGCCGGCGTCGGAGACACCAATGCCGCCTCCGCCGGAGGCACCAATGGCCCCGCCATCGCATTATGCGAGTTGCTGGCCGTGAAGCTAGGAATCGGGGGCGGCCCCTGTTGGCCGCCCGCAATCCACGCACTCAACCCCGAGATCAAGGTAGGCACAAGGGCGGTGATCGTCGCTCCGAGTCGTTGTTCCACTTGCTCTTGGACAATCTCCGGAATCCGCGCCACCTGTGCCTTGAGTTCTTGAACCTCTCGCGCCTGGCTTTCCGAGCTGGTCTTTTTCTCCTTCCGCACACCAGCGGTATAGTATGACCCCCATTTTGTCGACAAGCCTTTGCCGGCCACACGACCAGCTGACGTCGGCTTACTGAGCTTATCCTTGTTCTTCATTATATTCAACCCCCTATTTAGAGTGGTGTCCCAAGGGTTGCTCTGAGTCGACCCCGCGCTACTGCTTTCAGTCGCCTGCGGAAGGAATGTGAACCATTTAGAAATTCGGCTTCATTAATTAGAATGCAACCATATGGAGCTAATTACGCGGGGGTGTATTCCTTACCAGAACAAGCTCAAGCTGCCTGGTCTTCGGATCCGTGGTAAGCTCCTTTGTTTTCGGGTCCTTCTTGTACCGGGCCCTGACAAAGTTCCTGGTCTGCTTGTCACCGTATTTATCGAAGAGGGGCGGTAGGCCTTGCTCGGCACGGTCCGCCTCCTCCTTGTCCCATATAGGCTCCGCCACTCTGTAACCGCCGGGACCGAGTGTGTGTTCCCCTATGTTCAGCTCCCGCATTTGTTTCCCCCACTCACTTGATTGGGAGCTTGCGGTGCTCGAGCAATTGATCTTGAAGTCGTTGTAGTCATCTTCGGTGATCGAAGGATTTTTCTCCTTGATCTTCTCATAACTCTCACCTTTCTCGATCATTCTCTTCACATTGCTTTTCCAAGTAGACAGGGCCTTGCTCATCTTCGTGAGGGCAGCATTGTTCACTTTATTCCCTTTGAGGCTTGTGTTTTCGAATTCAGCGGGGAACTTGTATCGTTCGTGCAGCTTTGTGAAGAGGAGGTGGCGCAAATTCCCCCGGCCAGGATGCCTCAGGTTCTTGGTGTTGATCGAGACGGTGCTCCGGACAATGCACCCGAGCTGAAGCGAGTACCCCTTGACTATTCGTTCGGGCGCCGTTGGATTCCCGTTGGAGTCCACTTCAGTAACTTCCTCCTTGAGGGTGCGGAGCACGATCGGGCGCCGGTCCTTCCGTTGCCTCTTCGGCTGGCTGCTATCTGTGCGTGCGCCGCCATCATCAGTGGTGGCATCCTCGGCGGCACCATCAGTGGTGGCATCAGTGTGGTCATCCTCGGCAGCACCATCCGTGGTCTCAGGATCGGTGGGGAAGGCGGCGGCCTCATACAAGTGAGGTTGTTCCTCCATCTCCTGGGACAGCTCCCAGAATGCCTTGCCGCCCGAACCCCCGGCCTCATTGTTGTGGGCCATGTTTCTCTCTAAATAGAAACAAAGTTTGGTCAAAAAGTTGGTTATTGTCAAGGAACAAGATCATGGTCTCATCATTTAGGGTTTGTCGACACCGAGGCATCCTAAAATCTAAGCTTTTATCATTGAGGGTTTTTCGACGCCAAGGCACCCTAAAAGCCATGCATTAGTCACAAGTACGCCGGGGCACTTGATCCTACTTAATTAACTACTAAGATACCCCGGCCCATGCATTAGTCACAAGTACCCCATATGTCCTATTTTTAGCAAAGTCATGCTAAAATTCACGGAAAATTTCAGCATGACCTTTGCTGAAAATAGGACATATGGAGTACCCGAATTTGCTGGAACGGAAGTTAATCGACATTCCAGCAAACTCAAGGGCCTCTCGGGTGGACAAGGCAAAAAAGGCCTCCATCACAACATGGAAAATACATTGGCATGTGGACTGGAATGTGGCTTCATTTAACAACAACAGTTTCACACAGAAAACAGAGCTGAATTCATTGAGATATTTGCATTGCTAGCTACATTTCAGTGCCAAATTTCACCAATTTAAGCAAAACTACCGTTTAGCTAGCTACAGTTCAGTGCCATATTTCACTGGATTAAAATAAGCACATACACATAACTGACAGCACACATACACATCACTGATTTAACGAAATTTGCACACAACTCAGTAGCACTTCATCATCATATAAAGTATATTAGCAGCAGTACAAATAAAGAGACATGATCAAAGTACTTCATAATAAACCCAAGCAACTTCATAATAAATCACTAGTCCTACTTATTGATGGTTTCTAAATCATTTATTTGATCGATAACAAATAGCCTTGTCCTGCACAAAATCTTTGTCCTCAGCTGTAAACTGAACTATTGTCAGGTCATGTTGTCAGGTCATGTTGAAAGTAAAATAGGACCTTGCTGTGTTTGGGACCAAATTGTTATTTGGCTATTCTAGCTGGCTTTTTTTAGCGAATTGTAACTTGTGTGAAGCTGAAACAAAGTTAACTTACATGCTCCTATATGCTCAGCTGAATTATTATAACATGTCTATCCAGTTTGCAGTTATTCTTACAATGTTATCTTGGCATATTTTGCAGAAAGGTACCAAGAGGGTGCAATTTGTCAGGAACTTGATTAGGGAGGTTGCTGGATTCGCTCCCTATGAGAAACGTATCACTGAGCTTCTTAAGGTTGGAAAGGACAAGCGTGCACTCAAGGTCGCCAAGAGAAAGCTTGGTACTCACAAGAGAGCAAAGAAGAAGAGAGAGGAGATGTCAAGTGTCCTTAGGAAGATGAGGTGTGTAACCACTCTGACTCACCATTTATATTATGAACATTATTTTTCTGACCATGTTCATTAGGTTTTGCTTGATTGAATTACAGATGGTTGTATGATTATAAGAGTCACACCTGTGTGCGGGATGGTCTCAAGTCAAGTTAACAATATCTGCCAAAACCTAATACAAATGAATCATATGAATAAAAATGATTGATGCAGAATCCAAAATGGCAACTGGCATACATCGCTGGAACCAATTGTGCATATATGGTAATTATGAGTTTTACTTTGTAGATAATTAGATACTGAATTAGAGTTGCGTTTATCTCCAAATACAGCAGCTATATTCATTAAGTTTCCATCTATCTAATGGGGGCTCTTCCTCTTGTTCTCATTATTTCTCATTCTTGTACACTATTCTTCCCTTTTTTGTTTGAAGAAAAGAGATCCCTACATACTCATGACAATGAAACTTATCACAGAACATGATCATTAGCAGTTACATTGGACGAACTCTTGCCCCTCTAGGTTCCATCTTTTCGAAAATAGAACAACACAAAATGCACCAACCTGTGGTGACAAGCCAAGGTTCAGAGCAATATATAGGCCACTAAAATCAGTCTAAACGTGACAAGCGAAGGGAAATTAACATAGTACGGAGTGGTTAAACTGTCACCGGTGCGCAAAATAGAGCAAAGATAGATTCTTCTAAAGTAAGAGATAAATCCAACAGTTTGTTTGCTTCCTGTTAGCGCAACGTCAGGTCAATATTAGCTCTATGTTCATGATAATTTCAGCTGTCTATAGAGATGGTTTGGGAATTTCAACTAGGTTGCTATATTTGACCAAATTATACAGTGACATTTGTCTGACTGCCAACAAACATGAAAAACCAACAACATAGATCCGAGGTGGGGCAAAATGGCAACTGGTGGTGGTGGTGCTGGTGACAAGAAGAAATAGAGATGGGGCTCACGGGGGATGCGAGGGGGATAGGGGGAGAGGAGGAGGGGGAGCTCACGGGGGCGACGAGGTCCGGGTGGTGGTGTGGGTGCTCCGGCGACGGTGGTGTGGACGGGGCGGCGTCCGGGCCACCGGCGACGAGGGCGGCGGGGCGATGGCGAGTTGGCCTGGCCACCGGAGTCGGCCGGGCGAGGTCAACGGCGAGCGCCCCCTCTTCCTCCTCCTTCTCCGTGGGGAAAGCGGCGGGGCGGCGGCGTCGGGAGAGGAGAGGGCGGCGTCGCGGCGTCTCACGGCGTCGGGGCGGCGTCGCGGCGTCGGGGCGGCGTCGAGGCGGCGGGGCAGCGGCGTCGGGAGAGGAGAGGAGAGGGGAAGGGGATCGAGGGCGAGGGCGAGAAGGGGATCGAGGGCCGGGGAGGAAAAATATGGATGGGGGCACAATACTAATGGCGCACCACCCCCCGGTGCGCCATAAGTATATCCACACTAATGGCGCACCTCACCCTGGTGCGCCATTAGTATATTTTTTTTGATTTCTGCTCGAGCCAACAGGTTATCTCCCACCTGACCTGATCCACACCAAGTCCCCTCTACTAGCTCGACTGGTCAGTAGCCAGTTCTCACACCAGGAGGTCCTGGGTTCGACTCCCAGGCTCCACAAATTTTTTTTATCATTTAAAAAGCTGTTTGATACTTATTTATGTTTAAATATGTTCAAACTTGTTTAAATAATAACAGTAATATTTTTTTTTATAAGATAGTAGCATTTAAAAAGCTGTTTGATACTAATTTTTTTATAAGACGGTGCGCGGGGTGCGGGGGGTCGGCGGCGGCGGTTGGGTAGGGGAATCGAGGGTGCGGGGGGTCGGCGGCGGCGGCCGGTGGACTGGGGGGTGCTCGGCGGCGAGGGGGGCCAGATCTGGCAAGGTGGGATAGCGATCGAGATGGAGGGGGATCGAGATCGAGTGTCCATGAAATTTAAAAATATTCATGATAGTTCAAAAAGTACCCATGAAATACAATCGAGAAATGAAGGCTACGATTTAAATACAATCGATCTTAGCTAGCTATCTGTTCACAATCTTCTTGCCCTTCTTTTTCGCAAATGGAGTTCTTCTGTGGAACGGACGTCCTTTAGGTAGGGTGGTCCTGCTTCTTCTTGTGGTGTATGCTGCTACTTCATCATCGTCGTCATGTTCGATCCTCGGGTCGCCGTACTTGTCGAAGTCTTGCTCATTGGCTACTCCATCCATTCCGATGATCTTCCTTTTGCCTCTCCTCACGACAACACGACTGGGCTTTGGCGGGTCGGTAATGAAGAAGCATTGGTCCACTTGGGAAGCCAGTACCCATGGCTCATTTTTCGCGGTGACGTTTGCGCCCGCGGTCTTGGATTTGGCTTCGGGTATAACCATGGTGGTGAAATACCGGTCTTCTTTTATGACGTTCTTGGCCCATCTGACACGGAACATCGGGACCTTCTCTCCAGCGTAGCTCAGCTCCCAGATCTCCTCGATCCTTCCGTAGTATCTGTCCTTGTCGTTACCGGTGTAGGATTCCATCGTTACCCCGGAGTTCTGATAACCATCGCTCTTCATGTCCTTGGCCTCGGTGTAGAATGTGTAGCCGTTGATATCGTACGCCTCATAGGTCATCAGGTTGTGCTCGGCGCCCTGTGACAAGGCGAATATGAGTTGTTCTTCCGCGGAAGAATCCTCATGTAAAGGGTACGACAGAAGCTTATGCTTGAACCAACGCGTGAAACATGAGTTGTGCTCTTTGAGTATATCTCCGTCCGTCCTCTGTTGGCCTCGGTCATTGTACGTCTTTTTAATAAAGGTTTTGTGCTCTACCAACCAAGGATCGACCACGTCTATGTGTTGTAGCGCGACTAGGTTTGCTCTTTCAAAGTCGGCGAGTCGACCCTCGAAGTCGACATGCATTTCGCGGCGACCCTCACGGTGACCCCATCCAGCGAGCCTGCCGAGGTGCCTGTTGACGGGCAGACCAACGGGGTTCTCGATGCCTAGATAATTCGTGCAGTAGGAGATGCACTCTTCGGTCAGAAAGCCCCTGGCTATGCTTCCTTCTGGACGTGACATGTTGCGAACGTATCCTTTGATGACACCATTCATCCTTTCGAACGGCATCATGCTGTGCAGGAACGTCGGCCCGAGTTGGATGATATCCTCCACTATATGGACCAGCAGATGCACCATAACGTCGAAGAATGCGGGCGGGAAGTACATCTCAAGCTCGCATAGTATCACCACGATCTCTTCCTGTAGCCTTCTGAGTTGCCTCACGCCAATCGACTTCCGAGAGATGACGTCGAAGAAGTTGCATAGGCCAAATAGCGTTTCACGGACGTGCGCGTCCATGATCCCACGGATTGCAACTGGAAGTATCTGCGTCATCAGCACGTGACAGTCGTGAGACTTCATCCCGCTGAACTTCTGCTTCGCTGGGTCTAGGTATCTGCTTATCTTCCCCGCGTAACCGTAAGGAAGTTTTACTCCTAGGAGGCAGGTGAAAAACTGCTCGATCTCCTCCTGACTTAGAGTGAAGCACGCGGGAGGGTAGTCATTTCCGGTCTTCTTGGCCTTTTTGCCTTTGCGACGACTTTCTGTGTCCTGCTTCGCCTCATCATCATCATCATCATCATCATCATCATCATCATCATCATATATAGCGTGAAGCTCCTGCCTGATGCCCATTGATTTCAAGTCTGCCCTTGCTTTCGGCCCATCTTTGGTCCTCTCTGGCATGTTGAGCAGGGTACCAAGCAGACTCTCGCACACGTTCTTCGTGATATGCATGACATCAAGGCTGTGAGGCACACGGTGGATCTTCCAGTACGGCAAGTCCCAGAAAACAGACCTCGTTTTCCATACCTTCAGCAGCGGCTCTGGCGCCTTTCGCTTCTTTCCCGGCTCTGGCGCCTTTTGCTTCTTTCCCGGCAGTGGGCAGTCTTTCCAATTTTTCAACAGCTTGTCTATTTCCTCGCCGCTCCTCGTACACGGGCGTTTTCGGGGTTCGGTTTCACCATCGAACAGATCCTTGCGTTTCCTCCACGGGTCATCGTCGCGAAGCCACCTTCGATGTCCCATGAACACGGTTTTCGAAGACCCGGGATCTCTATCTAGCTGGCGATACGTTGTGTCATCCATGCACCTTACGCATCCAGAAAATCCGTGGACTACCTGCCCCGCAAGATATCCGTAACCGAGATAGTCGTGCACCGTCGTGAGCAGTGCGGCTCTCATAGGGAAATATTCTTTCTCTGCGGCGTCCCACGTATTGGCTGGCGTTTTCCACAGCGTGTCAAGCTCCTCTTTCAGCAGCCCCAGATACAGATTGATGTCGTTCCCTGGTTGTTTCGGCCCTTCAATTAGCATACTCATGTGAATGTACTTCCTCTTCATGCACAACCAGGGGGGAAGGTTGTACATCCACACAAACACAGGCCAGGTGCTATGTGTGCTTCTCTGGCTGCCAAACGGATTGACTCCATCGGTGCTCGCGCCCAGCACGATGTTCCTTGGATCGTTCCCAAATTCTGGGTATTCGAAGTTCAATGCTTGCCACTGGCTCGCATCCTTAGGGTGACTCAGCATCTTGTCTTTTTTATCTATCTCCGGATCATTTGCGTCATCTTCTCGCTTCTTCTCCTCCCTATCCGCGTGCCAACGTAGGAGCTTTGCTACCTTAGGATCCGCGAAATACCGCTGCAGACGAGGAGTGATCGGAAAGTACCACACCACTTTTCGAGGAGCTTTCTTCCTCTTCTTGTATCGAGTGACACCGCACACCGGACATATTGTAGACTCCGCGTGCTCGTCCCGATAAATGATGCAATTGTTCATGCACACATGGTATTTCACGTGCGGTAAATCCAGAGGACACACGATTTTCTTCGCCTCCTCCAAACTGGTCGGGCACTTGTTCCCCTTGGGAAGACGTTCGTGCCAGAATGACATGTTCTCGTCGAAGCATGCGTCGGTCATTTTGTGTTTTACCTTCATCTCCAGGGCCATGAGCGTTACTTTCAGGCGGGTATCCTCGGGCCTGCATCCTTCATACAATGGAGTAACCGCGTCTAACTCAAGTTGATCCATCTTGGCTTTCTCTCGGGCGGCAGCTCTTGCGTTATCCGTCTGCTTGAGAAGCAGCTCTTGAATATGAGGGTCCTGCACCCAGCCCATCGATGGTCCAGCGTCGTCTGCTCCGCCGGCATCATCATCTTCATGATCATGCCCGTCGCCTGCTCCGGCATCTTCCTCATCATCATGTCCTGCATCTTCTACATGATGACTGTGTACAGCATCACAGTCGTGATCATCTCCTGGGGATTCTTCGTCTTCTCGCCCGCCCGAGCCGCGGTGGTTGTCTTGCTGCCCTTCCTCATTTCTTGCCCGGCCCGCATGGACGACTTCGTAGTCATCTTCATCACCTTGCCACCGATAGCCATCCATGAAACCACGCAACAGCAGGTGGTCCCGCACCTGCCCGGAATCCGGGTCCGCAATAAGGCTCTTCAGCTTGCATCTTCGACACGGACATCTTATCTCCGTCTCGTTCTTTTGAAGCATCTCGGCCTTCGCGGACCTCAAAAACCTATTCACGATGCCTTCGGTCATCGTGCGGACCATGGTCGCCTGCGGGGTAGAGCAAAACGATATTTTAGAACCAAACAAAAATTTGGCATGACCTTCCCTAAAAATAGGACCAAAAAGAATGCTTAATGCCAAAATTCTCGCCGAAACGGAAATGAATCAACATTCCGGCAAAATATTGGCAACTATCGCATATCAAATACCGGTACACCTCCAAACACAAACACATATGCAACACCACAAACATATGCAACACCACGAACATACATAGATCTAGCTAGGCCGTAAAAAGTGCATGTGCACATTGTTGTAAGGAGAACAACCTAAATATAGCTTCCCCCCTTACTTACCTATTAAAACAAGGTAATTTAACCACTTAATTTGAATGAATCTATGGTGGAAATGAGGTGAAAAAGAGGAGGCACCCGAGACAAGGAGGAGGTGGAGAGAATGAAGTGGGGAGAAAGTGAGTGTGTGGGTAGGAGAGGCTGTCCCAAATATCTTGTTGCTGCCCACTTACTAATGGCGCACCTCTTGCATGGTGCGCCATTAGTACTTACAACTACTAATGGCGCACTTGGGCAGGATGCGCCATTAGTATGTTTGGATAGGCGCACTAGTTCAAAAAAAAATCCTATACTAATGGCGCACCCACTGCCTGGTGCGCCATTAGTAGTTACAACTACTAATGGCGCACTTGGGCAGGATGCGCCATTAGTATGTTTGGATAGGTGCACTAGTTCAAAAAAAAATTTCTATACTAATGGCGCACCTGCTGCCTAGTGCGCCATTAGTAGTTACAACTACTAATGGCGCACTTTGCCGGGATGCGCCATTAGTATGTTTGGACAGGCGCACTAGTTAAAAAAAATTGATACTAATGGCGCACCCGTAGCATGGTGCGCCATTAGTTGTTTAAACTCTAATGGCGCATCAGATTGTGGTGCGCCATTAGTATATACTAATGGCGCACCATCTTTTTGGTGCGCCATTAGTGTCAATCCCATCTATAGCCATTTTCCTAGTAGTGTAAGGAAGACAATCAAATAACACCTCATGTTTCAAATTTGTTACACAATGTTTACCATGCGTGCATGTTACGGGACTTGCATACTTAAACACAAGTATTCCTAAAATTCACAACTACCCAAATAGAACAACTTTGATATCACTATCTCCATATCTCAAAACAATCATCAAGTATCAAACTTCTCTTAGTATTCAATGCACTTATATGAAAGTTTCTATTATATGCCTCTTGGATGCCCATCATATTAGGACTAGTTTCGTAACCAAAGAAAACTACCATGCTGTTCTAAAGACTCTCAAAATAATATAAGTGAAGCACGAGAGTTCATCTATTTCTTTAAAATGAAACCACCACTGTGCTCTAAAAGTATATAAGTGAAGCACTAGAGCAACAACAAACTACTCCGAAAGATATAAGTGAAGATCAATGAGTAGTCGAATAATTATGCAACTATATGAAGACTCTCTAACATTAAAGAATTTCAGATATTGGTATTTTATTCAAACAGCAAGAAAATCCTAATAAAATAAATTGACGCTCCAAGCAAAACACATATCATGTGGTAAATAAAAATATAGCTCCAAGTAAAGTTACCGATGAACGAAGACGAAAGAGGGGATGCCTTCCGGGGAATCCCCAAGCTTAGGCTCTTGGTTGTCCTTTAATATTACCTTGGGGTGCCTTGGGCATCCCCAAGCTTAGGCTCTTGCCACTCCTTATTCCATAGTCCATCGAATCTTTACCCAAAACTTGAAAACTTCACAACACAAAACTTAACAGAAAACTCGTAAGCTCCGTTAGTATAAGAAAATAAATCACCACTTAGGTACTGTTGTGAACTCATTCTAAATTCATATTTGTGTAATATCTATTGTATTCCAACTTATGTATGGTTCATACCCTCCGATACTACTCAGAGATTCATCAAAATAAGCAAACAACACATCAAAAACAGAATCTGTCAAAAACGGAACAGTCTGTAGTAATCTGGATCAAACGTATACTTATGGTACTCCTAAAATTCTCAAATAAATTTCTGGACGTGAGGAATTTATCTATTAATCATCTTAAAAAATAATTAACTAAATATCACTCTCCCATAAAAAATGGCAGCAATTCTCGTGAGTGCTAAAGTTTCTGTTTTTTACAGCATGGTCAACAAGACTTTCCCCAAGTCTTCCCAACGGTTCTACTTGGCACAAACACTAATTTAAAACATAAAAGTACATCTAAACAGAGGATGGATGAATTATTTATTACTAAGCAGGAGCAAAAAGTAAGGAACAAAAATAAAGTTGGGTTGCCTCCCAACAAGCGCTATCGTTTAACGCCCCTAGCTAGGCAGGATGATTTCAATGATGCTCACATAAAGAATAAGAATTGAAACATAGAGAGAGCATCAAGAAGAATATGACTATCACATTTAAGTCTAAACCACTTCCTATGCATAGGGATTTTTTGAGCAAACAACTTGTGTTAACAAGAATCAACTTGCATAAGAAAGCAACACAAGCATAACTTCAAGATTTTAAGCACATAGAGAGGAAACTTGATATTATTGCAATTCCTACAAGTATATATTCCCCCCTCATAATAATTTTCAGTAGCATCATGAATGAATTCAACAATATAACCAGCACCTACAGCATTTTTTTCATGATCTACAAGCATAGAAATTTTATTACTCTCCACACAAGCAAAATTCTTCTCATGAATAATAGTGGGAGCAAACTCAACAAAATAATTATCATGTGAGGCATAATCCAATTGAAAGATAAAATCATGATGAAAAGTTTCATGGATATCATTATTCTTTATAGCATACAAGTCATCACAATAATCATCATAGATAACAACTTTGTTCTCATAATCAATTGGAACCTCTTTCGAAATAGTGGATTCATCTCTAAATAAAGTCATGACCTCTCCAAATCCACTTTCATCAATATAATCATCATAAATAGGAGGCATGCTTTCATCATAATAAATTTTCTCATCAAAGCTTGGGAGACAAAAATTATCATCTTCATCAAACATAGCTTCCCCAAGCTTGTGGCTTTGCATATCATTAGCATCATGGATATTCAAGGAATTCATACTAACAACATTGCAATCATGCTCATCATTCAAATATTTAGTGCCAAACATTTTAATGCATTCTTCTTCTAACACTTTGGCAAAATTTTCCTTTCCATCATACTCACGAAAGATATTAAAAAGATGAAGCGTATGAGGCAAACTCAATTCCATATTTTTTTGTAGTTTTCTTTTATAAACTAAACTAGTGCTAAAACAAGAAACAAAAAGATTCGATTGCAAGATCTAAAGATATACCTTCAAGCGCTAACCTCCCCGGCAAGGGCGCCAGAAAAGAGCTTGATGTCTAGTACACAACCTTCTTCTTGTAGACGTTGTTGGGCCTCCAAGTGCAGAGGTTTGTAGGACAGTAGCAAATTTCCCTCAAGTGGATGACCTAAGGTTTATCAATCCGTAGGAGGCGTAGGATGAAGATGGTCTCCCTCATGCAACCCTGCAACCAAATAACAAAGAGCCTCTTGTGTCCCCAACACACCCAATACAATGGTAAATTGTATAGGTGCACTAGTTCGGCGAAGAGATGGTGATACAAGTGGTATATGGATGGTAGATAAAGGTTTTTGTAATCTGAAAATATAAAAACAGCAAGGTAAATAATGATAAAATTGAGCAGAAATGGTATTGCAATGTGTTGAAACAAGGCCTATGATTCATACTTTCACTAGTGCAAGTTCCCTCAACAATAATAACATAATTGGATCACATAACTATCCCTCAACATGCAACAAAGAGTCACTCCAAAGTCACTAATAGCGGAGAACAAACAAAGAGATTATGGTAGGGTACGAAACCACCTCAAAGTTATTCTTTCCAATCAATCTGTTGGGCTATTCCTATAAGTGTCACAAACAGCCCTAGAGTTCGTACTAGAATAACACCTTAAGACACAAATCAACCAAAACCTAATGTCACCTAGATACTCCAATGTCAACTCAAGTATCAGTGGGTATGATTATACGATATGCATCACACAATCTCAGATTCATCTATTCAACCAACACATAGAACCTCAAAGAGTGCCCCAAAGTTTCTACCGGAGAGTCAAGATGAAAACGTGTGCCAACCCCTATTGATAGATTCCCAAGGTCACGAAACCCGCAAGTTGATCACCAAAACATACATCAAGTGGATCATAGAATACCCCATTGTCACCACAGGTATCCCACGCAAGACATACATCAAGTGTTCTCAAATCCTTAAAGACTCAATCTGATAAGATAACTTCAAAGGGAAAACTCAATCCATTACAAGAGAGTAGAGGGGGAGAAACATCATAAGATCCAACTATAATAGCAAAGCTCGCGATTTATCAAGATCGTACCACCTCAAGAACACGAGAGAGAGAGAGACCAAACACATAGCTACTGGTACATACCCTCTACCCCGCGGGAGAACTACTCCATCCTCGTCATGGAGAGCACCGGGATGATGAAGATGGCCACTGGAGAAGGATCCCCCCTCCGACAGGGTGCCGGAACAGGTCTAGATTGGTTTTCGGTGGCTACGGAGGCTTCTGGCGGCGGAACTCCCGACCTATTGTGCTCCCCGAAGTTTTTAGGGTATATGGGTATATATGGGAGTAAGAAGTATGTCGGTGGACCTCCGGGCTGTCCACGAGGCAGGGGGTGCGCCTAGGGGGGTGGGCGCCCCCCCACCCTCGTGGGCAGCCCGGGACTCTCCTGGTCCAACTCCAATATTCCCTGGGCTTCTTCTGGTCCAAAAATAAGTTCCGTGAAGTTTCAGGTCAATTGGACTTCGTTTGATTTTCTTTTTCCGCGATACTCTTAAACAAGGAAAAAATAGAAACTGGCACCGGGCTCTGGGTTAATAGGTTAGTCCCAAAAATAATATAAAAGTGCATAATAAAGCCCATAAACATCCAAAATAGATAATATAATAGCATGAAACAATAAAAAATTATAGATACGTTAGAGACGTATCACCTACTCATGCTAGTATCCAATGTTACTTATGCATAATGCATGTTCATGACCGTTGTTGCTCTCTAGCTGGCCGCTTCTCAACCTATTTGCTAGCCTTCTCCTGTACTAAGCGGGAATTCTGCTTGTGCTTCAAAAACTTTGAACCCAAGTTATTCCAGATGAGTCCACCATACCTACCTATATGCGGTATTACCCTACTGTCCTAAGTAAATTTGCATGTGCCACCTCTAAAAACTTCAAATAAATATCCTTTTTATGTGCCTGGATCATCATAGAGCGACATGAGGTAGTTGGTATCTTCCATGCTAAGCGGGTTAATCTCATGATGAGTGTTTGTTCACTTGTCATTGCACGAGAAGGGGCGGTAATAGGGATTCCCAGCCCCGAACTGCAAAAAGAAAAGAGCTAACAAATAATCAAAAAAAAAACTCCTACGGAGTCATAACCTTTACCTTATCGCTTGGGAACCGCCCCTAATGTGTTTAGCATGGAAGATATTGATAACTAATGGTCGCGAAGTAAACAATAAGGGTGCACCTCTCAAAATTTCATTTACCTCTGTTTTAAAAACCTGAGTTCTGGCACCGCTGCAAATCACTGCTTCCCTCTGCGAAGGGACTTTCTATTTACTTTTATGTTGTGTCATCACCTTCCCAAATAGCGCCAGAACCTGAGAGCACTATTGTCATGCTTATGCATTGTGTGTAGCTAATGTTGGGTGCATCATGACCGGATCATTTCTACCTTGAATTACAATGTTTACTCATTGCTTGAACTTTGGAGGTGCTCTGCATTTATGTTTTGCAGTCTCAGAAAGGGCTAGAGAGATACCACTATTGTCATATTATATCATGGTTGTTTTGACAACGTGTTGTTGTTTGAGATATCTTATTATTGCTCGCTAGCTGATTATGTCATTGATAAGAGTTAATATAATTTTTTAGAGTTACTGTCGACATGGTTAGTTATAATCTCGGCTGAAAACCTGGGTGTTGTTTAAGCTTATTTATGCAAATAAGAGCAAAAGAGTTTGTAAAAGTTTTTATTTTTCACTTTCAGTTTATCAACTGAATTGCTCGAGAACAAGCAAAGGTTTAGGCTTGGGGGAGTTGATACGTCTCCGTCGTATCTATTTTTTCTAACACTTTTCCTATTGTTTTGGACTCTAATTTGCATGATTTGAATGAAACTAACCCCGGACTGATGCTATTTCAGCAGAACTACCATGGTGTTGTTTTTGTGCAGAAATAAAAGTTCTCGGATTGGAACAAAACTTTACAAGGATTTTTTGTATGAATAAAGAAAAATACTGGAGCCAAGTACCACCGAAGGGGGGCACCTAGGTGGGCACAACCCACCAGGGCGCCCCCCTCCAGGCGCACCCAGGTGGGTTGTCCCCACCTGGTGGCCCCGCAAACCCTGAAACCAACACTATAAAATCACATATTTCCAAAAAAATCAGGGAGGAAGAATTATCTTGTTTCACGATACGGAGCCACCGTCACCTCCTGTCCTTCATCGGTAGGCCAGATCTGGAGTCTGTTTGGGGCTCTAGAGAGCGGGGGGGGGTCTTCCATATTCATCATCACCAACCCTCCTCCATTGCCAATTCCATGATGCTCTCCACCGGGAGTGAGTAATTCCTTCGTAGGCTCACTGGTCGGTGAGGAGTTGGATGAGATTCATCATGTAATCGAGTTAGTTTTGTTAGGGCTTGATCCCTAGTATCCACTATGTTCTAAGATTGATGTTGCTATGACTTTGCCATGCTTAATGCTTGTCACTTTGGACCCAGGTGCCATGATTTCAGATCTGAACCGTTTATGTTATCACCATTATATCCATGTTCTAGATCCGATCTTGCAAGTTATAGTCACCTACTATGTGATATGATTCGGCAACCCCGGAGTGAAAATAGTTGGGACACTCCCGGTGATGACTGTAGTTTGAGGAGTTCATGTATTCACTGTGTGTTAATGCTTTGTTTCAATTCTCTATTAAAAGGAGGCTTTAATATCCCTTAGTTTCCAATAGGACCCCGCTGCCACGGGAGGGTAGGACAAAAGATGTCATGCAAGTTCTTTCCATAAGCACGTATGCCTATTTACGGAATACATGCCTACATTATATTTATGAACTAGAGATAGTGCCGCATCGCCCTAGGTTATGACTGTTATATGATGAATATCATCCAACAAATCACCGATCCAATGCCTATGATTTTCCTACATATTGATCTTGCTAAGTTACTACTGCTGCTGTTACTATCGTCACTGCTACAAAACTATTACTATCACTACTATCAAAGCTATCATATTACTGTGCTACCGATCATATTGCTGTAGATAATTAATCTCTAGGTGTAGTTGAATTGACAACTCAACTACTAATACTTGCAAATATTCTTTGGCTCCCCTTGTGTCGAATCTATAAATTTGAGTTGAATACTCTACCCTCGAGAATTGTTGTGATCCCCTATACTTGTGGGTTATCAACAATATTGGCATGAAACAATAAAAAATTATAGATACTACAGAGATGTATCATGGACTCTCATAAGATGAAAGTGGGTTTAAGGTCTTTGGATGCACAAGTAGTATATCTACTTGGTGCGGACTTTTGGCTAGCAAAGATATTGCGCAAACACCGCATGTTGGAGGATCTATATTACAATATAACTTCTATGTGAATATGAACAAATATAATTCATTACGTTGTCTTCCTTGTCCAACATCAACAATTTGACATAAAATACTTAATGGGGGCTCACAATGATAAAAGATGTCCAAGATAGTGTATTTGCATGTGAATAATCTCTTAATTCTTTCATGAATTGCATCATTGATCAATGCTATGTTTGTCAACTTTCAATTAATTTTACCACCTTATACTTTTTCTTATGTAATGTCATTACTTTCCATAAGACTAGCATATGATATTTTTCATTATTTTCTTTATTTTGATTGAAGCATAAAATTAAAGAAGCAAAAACTCAAACTAAACTTTATTATATTATTCTCACTGAATTACATAGATAGATAGATCATGAAACTAGCACTAAAAAATAGATGATACTAAACTTTTATTCTACTAAATCACGAAATAACTAAGGATCAAACTAAAAACTAGTGAGGATAATAAAAGTGATGGTGATACAATACCAGGGCATCTCCCCCAAGCTTGGCGACAGCAAAGAGGAATACCCATACCCTTTTACTCAAGTCTCCTTCTTTGGTGATGATGGTGTAGTGGTGGGTGTTGGGGATATTACTATTAAGTATAAACCGGCCATGAGGGGCCGGGTTATGTTCACAAGGAGTTAGTCATGCTTGAAGCCCATGAAGATAAAAGGGATGGCACTTTACGGAGGAGATCTAACATGAAGGCCAGGGCCCAAAGGCGATTAGGGCCCATAGATGTAAACCGCCATATGATATGTAACTTATGTTGTAAGGCAAGGAAAGGTAGAAACCGAGACGGGCAAGTTTATGAACTGGCCTCGGGATTCTGTAAACCGCCGGGCGTCAACCTGTGTATATAAAGGTACGACCCGACGGCGGTTTAGGGACAACAGACAACAACTTGAGAGCCAGGCAAAGCGGATTCACTCCCTGGTCATCGAAACCCTAGCAATTCCATCACAACTGGATTAGGCTTTTACCTTCACCGTAAGGGGCCGAACTAGTATAAACTCTTGCATCCTTTGTCCGCTTTAACCCCTTTAAGCTAACTTGTAGTGATGGCTCCACGACTAAGTCCTTTCACGAGGACATCTGTTGTGACAAAACCACGACAGTTGGCGCCCACCGTGGGGCTATCGCACGATGGTTTCGAGTTCTTGAAGGGCAGCTTCGAAGGACTCAAGGGATATGCTATGGGCCGGATGACTAAGAGTCGTCGCGGCAAGCTCTACATCGATGATGCAGGATGGAGCCCCGCGGCCGGCTCAATTGAGTACGGGTACCGGGTCCCCTTTGGCGGAATTCACGTCTTCATCGGCAAGATCGGCGAACCGGGCCCTGAGTCAGACATCTGCACCGACATCATCGAGACGGCTCAGCGTGCAAGATCTGCCCAGGTTCAGCCCGCCGTAAAGCGCGCCTTCGTAGGTGTCATCCATGGAGCAGAATATGAGGATAAATCAGCATCTGGTGGCGAAACCATTGTCTACTCTGATGACGAGTCTTCAACTGAAGAGACCGAGACACTGTATCAGCTGCAGGATGGCCGGATTAGTGGTGGTTCCGATGGCGACAGTATTCCGGCCCCCCTTGATCCACCGAGTCGGGTCGCGGTCTTCATGGCTGGTACACAATCAGCGCATCACTCTTCTACCGCAGCAGCAATTATTTCCGATTGAGCAACAGCAACACCAGCAGGAGCAGGGGGCTGGGTCAGGTTTTGTCCGATTTGTTCGACGCTTTGGCAACGTTGCTGGCAGCGGAGGTTGACGCGGCAAACCGGGATCAGCACAGCGCGGAGATTGCAAAGGTGAAGGATCAGATAACTTAGGCTAAAGCGGACATGGCGGCAGAGAACACCAGGATGGCTACAGAGCGGGCCGAGTTAGAGGCTCAGGCTTACCGGCTTATGCTGGATCAGAGTGCGTCAGATGATGTCATGAGGAAAAGATACCGGTCGCACCTTCCGCCAGTTTTTGAGGCAAGAAATCTCTTTAACACGCTAGGAGCAGGCACCAGCAACCAGCCAGTGGTAAACCGGGCGGAGGCGCCTGGGACCGAGGCACCAGTTCAGCCGCGCGCGATGGATCCACCCCCTCAGCCTCGTCAGAACGATGTCCCATCACGACACGTCTCAATGCCTCCGGGTCATTACTCTAACCCGTTGGATAACATCGTTGCTGCCGCTTCACGATTGGCGGCTCTCCCGATTGATGGCGAGTCCCCAGTAGCAGTTGAAACACGACGGGCTAGGGAGCTCCTTCAGACAGCCTTGACTCAGCAGCATGCTTATTCTTATAGCCGCGAAAGGATTCATTCTACTCCCCGCCCGAGCCGGAGCTACATCAGGCATATCGATGAACCGGCCGTATCAAGCAGTGCGTGGAACCGTAATCCGCCCCGTGGCCATAACCCAGCGGGTGGCGGTGGCAATGCTCAGGATGTAGTGGATCGCGCTAGGGCACGTCGAGAGGCCGAGTTAGCGGCGCAGCATGAGGCCCGCCAACTCACTCCGGTTCGTCCAACAACGTCGGTGGAACCAGGGGTTACCTCCAGTTCTTTGGGGGTACCATGTCTCGTCCCAGCACCGCGCAATGTACGGTTACCCAAGGATTTCAAAGGCCCGCGCAAGGTGCCAAATTACACTACCGATTTATCCCCCGAGTCATGGGTGGAAAGCTATGAGTTGGCAATGGAGATGTTGGATGTGGACGAGGCGGCGTGTGCCAAATACTTTGCCATGATGTTGGAAGGAACAACTTGCATATGGTTGAAAAACCTGCCGACCAACTCCATTGGGTCGCAGGCCGAGCTGAGGGCCCGGTTCATCCAGAATTTCAAGGATACGTGCAAGCATCCCATGTCAATCGTGGATTTAGCTGCCTGTGTCCAGGAGGAAGGAGAATCAACAACCCGCTGGGTGCGCCGGGTTTCAGAGATTTTGCATTCATCAGACCGCATCAATGCTGACATAGCAGTTTTAACATTGGAAGGCAATTGCCGGTTTGCACCTCTGAAGCTGAAGTTGGGACGGCTCAAACGCCATTGCAATGATATGGGAACACTTATGGCGGCTCTGGTGAAGTATGCCGACTCTGATACTACCAAGGACCCTGAGTCTGATGACGACAAGACAGGGAGGGGAAAGAAGAGCGGCAACACCAAAGGGCAGCAACATAGCCCGGCAGGTCATGGGAAAGCCTTGTAAACGCAAGGCGGATAATAGCTTGGACTTTGTGGCTAACACCAACACCCAGGATAACGGTCAGCGACGTAAGGGTAAACCGCCCCAGCGGGGCAGAGGGTTAGGCACCAATCTTGAGCGCCCGTTAAATCAGCCTTGCCCAAAGCACGGATCGAAGGAGAGGCCAGCTACGCATCTTTGGAAGGATTGCTTCATTATGCGGGAGTTCAAAAATTCCAATCTCTTTCAATACAACAATGGAACGCCCGGCGGTTCGGGAGGCGGTTTCCATGGGCCGGGTTATGGTGGTGGCAGCTCCGGTTCAGGATTCCAAGGCAACCAAACCGGACATGGTAGTCAAGGCGGTCAGGGCAATCAGGGAGGTTATAACCATCATGGGAATCAATAGCAGGAACAATCAGGTTATCAAAGCAATCCGAAGCAGTTGAATAGTGGGCAGTATCATGTCTTCACCACTAGCCTATGTAAGCGCGATCAGAAGCTTCATAAAAGGGTCATGAACTCCATTGAACTGGAGGTACCTCGTTATCTACGCTGGTCTGAATAACCCATTTTGTGGAGTCGAGAGGATCATCCACCCCGGGTTGATAATCCGGGTCATCTAGCCTTAGTGGTGGCACCTCAGGTTGGGGGGTATAAGTTCACCAAGGTGCTTATGGATGGAGGAAGCAGTATCAATATCCTTTACTATGAAACCTTCCGTCGCATGGGGTTGACAGATAAGAATCTTAAACCGTCGAACATCATTTTTCATGGTGTGGTGCCTGGTAAATCGGCATACCCAGTTGGCAAGATAGCTCTAGAGGTTGCTCTTGGAGATGATCATGATTCAAGATCAGAGATGTTGACTTTTGAAGTGGTGAAAATCAAGAGTCCATATCATGCTCTGTTCGGACGGCCGGCTGATGAGGACATCAATACCATTGTTACACCCACAGCCCCTACTATTACATATACTGGACCAATTACTAGAGCTCGCACACGCCAATTAAATTACCAGGTACTTTCGTTTCTTGGTAATGATTCTAATGTTCATGAGATTATGATGCTGCCTAAATTGGATACATTTGTTTTGCTTACAAATGAAGGGCCTAGCTTGGAGAAGGATGAACATTGGAGTAAGAACACGCATGGAGTTGATGGCATCTGCAAGGGGATCAAGAATGGAGTTACAAGTGATGATTTCAGGACTTTGAAGCCGCCATAAGGAGTGCATGAAGCCTTGGACGAAATATACAAGATGCCACTTCATAATATTCGTCCATAGGCTATTCTAGGTGCCGCGTCACCTTATTAATGGGCCAGGCCCATGTAATTTCGAAATACTTAAGTATAGGCTATTTTCAGAGTCCGTATGTGTGGGGAAACAAGAGTTAGGGTTGGTTTCGGACCCCACCCTCAAGGGCCACGAAATTCCTCCCTCTTCCTCCATATATACAGCCCTTAGGGCGTCATTTAGACTTTGGGTTTTGTTTAGATTAAAAGTTCGCCATAGCTACAACTTCTCGTACTTCGTTTGTGTCCAACGACCAGACCAAGACGTCACAGAACCCCACCTTGATTAATAAAGCTTTCATCTTATATTCGCAATATCCAGATTGCAATCTCAGTTTCTTGCTTGTTCTTCGTTTGCTCGTAGGAAACAGACCCTCGTGGTCAGGTTGATCGTGCTCCGGCGTGGTCAATAACCCCTTGGAAGTTGGTTTAGCGATTGCTAAGGTGCAACGTCTCACACGTTCGTAGTCGGATCGTCAAGGTCGACTCCCACAAAAAATGATAGCCACCATCTCATCGAAACATCGGGACACCTTTGCCTCTATCAACTGGTATCAGAGCCAGGTTGCTCGGTGAGATTTTACAGTTTTTCGTAGATTAGATCGAGTCTGTTCTTCATACCTACAGTCCACAAAAAAGCCACAAAAAAATTTAGGGTTAGTTCATCATATCCGAACCAATCTGAGCCTTTGCATAATCTTTTTAGGGTTTTTGCTTTGTTGAATTTGCGGTTGCATCGTCGTGTCAAGTTGCTGGTCTTAGAGTCTAGTCTTTTAGAGTTTCGAGTTCTGGTCATAAGTTGTCACGCCGCCGCCGCACCATCATCATCGCCCATCTACCACTTTTGCTTATCCGCCACCGCTCTGAATCCATATCCATATACCACCACCAATCCGTATCCATATACCACCACCAATCTGTATCCATATACCACCACCGCTACCATATACCACCACCGCTGCCATATACCACAACCATATATCCACCACCAATCCGAGTTCTTCTCATATTAGGTTTGTTCTTGAGATCAATCTAAATTCCGATTCGTGTTTCCTTGCCTGCGTAGGTCTCGAAAAAAAAGAGTCTGGAGACCCCCGGGCAGTTTTTAGGCCAAAATTTTCACGGGCAATTTTTTTCCCTATCCTATTTTTAGGCTTTTCCGAGTCTTTTGAGCCACGTGCCATCATAGTGATTTTTTGTCGCACTTTTTCGTCGTCGCTGCCCTGATTTCCGAAAAAAAGTGAAAAAAAATTTCGTGCCCATCCTATCAGTTTGACGAGGGAAGAGTTTTGAGACACTCGCCATTATAGTGATTTTTCACAAAAAAAGAGGAGCGCAAAAAAAAGGAGCGCAAAAAAAGAGCAAAAAAAAGAGAGTTCCAGAGTGTGCTTTTCCCTTATTTACGTGCAGCGCTGTGATTTTGTTAGTGTTCTAGGCTCGCGTCTCTAGCACGGTCTAGCCTAGGACCAGCACAGTACCGTCGTTGAGCGTTTATTCAACTTTGCATCTCTGAATTGATTATTGCTGACCCTTTTTGCTACCATACTATAAGCCTTCCCAGCTCCACATACATCTACGTCGTGCGTTTGACTCTCCCTGGCAATTACTCTATCCAAGCTTTTGAGAGTTTTGACTACAACGGTTGCCGATCACCGCCTGCTGCTGGGTAAGAACTGGTAAGAATTTGAGATTTGCTTGATGGATTTGTGACACCCGCCACCACCACCACCACTTGTTAGTAGTCTGTAGGATCATATTCTTGTGTGTTTCTATTGCTGCTAACCATGCCAGGATCACAAGCCGACGAGACTGACTGGGAGAACTTGACGAACAAGGAGCTTCATGATACGTTTCAGCAAATGATGAGTGGACAGGTGCAAGATGTGCTAAACAGATTTGCAGTGGCCATGGAGAAGATAGATGGCATGGAGAAGATGTTTGAAACAAAGCTCGATAACAAGTTTGCTGAATTGCTTTCGCGTTTTCCACCACCAGCACCGGCTGCTCCTACCGCACCTCTGCAACAACAGCAACAACACCGACTACCTCCACGTCGGGCAATAGCCCTCTGCCGAGCAAGCCGTGTCCCTCTTCAGCCGGGCCAAACTGCTGGTGCTGCTGTTGATACTTCTGTGGCTCCTACTGCTGATGTGGAGGAGGATGATTATGTGGGAGATTATGAGGATGAGGTTGATCAAAATCAGAACTACGTGCTACCACCAGCACAGCAACCACCAGGTCGTCCACATGCAAATAATGGCAATGGTAGGGCTCACCCTCAGGTACGAGATCATGACCATCTCCCTAAACTAAAATTGAATATTCCACCATTTGAGGGTAGATATGTTCCTAATATATATCTTACTTGGGAGTTAGAAACTGAACAATGATTTACATGTTTACAATATCCCGAGGAGAGACGTGTTCCTGCTGCTGTTTGTGCATTCACTAGTTTTGCATGTGTTTGGTGGTGTGAGCATTGTAGATTATATCCTATTCCGGCTACTTGGGCTGCTTTGAAAACTGCTATGCGTACTCGTTGGGTTCCACCATATTATCAACGTGAATTACTTCAAAAATTGCAGCGCTTAAGACAGGGAAAAAATTCTGTAGAGGAATATTATCAGGAATTACAAACTGGCATGATTAGATGTGGTATTGTTGAGGAGAATGAAGCTATGCTTGCATGTTTTATGGGTGGATTAAATAGAGAGATTCAGACGATTCTAGAGTATAAGGAGTATACTAATATCACTCGTTTATTCCATCTTGCTTGTAAAGATGAACGTGAAGTGCAGGATCGACAGGCATTGGCGCGGACTAACTTTTCTGCAGGTCGACCTTCATCATGGACACCACGTGCATCATCTACTTCCACACGTTCTGCTACACCGGCGCCTCCGTCGGCTGCCACCTCCAACCGTGATACAATAAAGCAGGCACAATCACCACTATCTGCCAAGAGCACACCTTCTGGGCCTGCAAAGAGCTCTTCTTCATCCATGGCATTAACAGGGCAAACACATGATATTATTTGTCGATGTTGCAAGGGTGGAGGTCATTATGCGAGAGAATGCCCATCTAAGCATGTGATGATTGTTACTGAGGATGGTGGGTATGAGTCCGCTAGTGACTATGATGAGGAGACTTTGGCTCTTATTACACGTGACGAACACGGTGGAGACGATTCTGATCATGAGACGCAATACATGGCTCCTGAAGATGCTGACAGGTATGAATGTTTAGTTGCTCAACGTGTTTTGAGTGTGCAGGTTACACAAGCTGAGCAAAATCAGAGGCATAATTTGTTCCATACAAAGGGAGTTGTGAAGGAACGTTCTGTTCGCGTGATCATAGATGGAGGGAGTTGCAACAACTTGGCTAGCATGGAGATGGTGGAGAAGCTATCTCTCACCACAAGACCACATCCACATCCTTACTACATCCAATGGTTCAACAACAGCGGCAAGGTTAAGGTAACACGTACTGTTCGTGTGCATTTTAGTATCTCTACATATGCTGATTATGTTGATTGTGATGTGGTACCATATGCAAGCATGTTCCTTATTACTTGGTAGACCATGGCAATTTGATAAAAATTCTGTACACCATGGTAGAAACAATCAGTATACTCTTGTTCATAACGATAAAAATATTACTTTGCTTCCTATGACTCCTGATTCCATTTTGAAAGATGATATTAATAGAGCTAATAAAGCAAAACAGGAGACAAATAAGAGTGAAAATCAGATTGTGGCAAAAGAATTTGAGCACCAAATGAAGCCTAATAATAAACCATCTACTGTTGTTTCTGAAATAAAATTGAAAAGTGCATGTTTACTTGCCACCAAATCTGATATTGATGAGCTAGATTTTAGCAAATCTGTTTGCTATGCTTTTGTGTGCAAAGAGGCATTATTTTCATTCGAGGACGTGCCTTCCTCTTTGCCCCCTGCTGTCACTAACATTTTGCAGGAGTTCGCTGACGTCTTTCCACAAGACGTGCCACCGGGATTACCACCTATTCGAGGGATTGAGCATCAAATTGACTTAATTCCCGGTGCTTCGCTACCCAACCGTGCACCATACCGTACCAATCCAGAGGAGACGAAGGAGATTATGCGTCAAGTACAGGAGCTGCTCGACAAAGGTTATATACGCGAATCTCTTAGTCCTTGTGCTGTTCCTATTATACTAGTGCCTAAAAAGGATGGTACGTCGCGTATGTGTGTTGATTGTAGAGGCATTAATAATATTACTATTCGTTATCGTCATCCTATTCCTAGGCTTGATGATATGCTTGATGAATTGAGTGGCTCTACAATATTCTCCAAAGTTGATTTGCGTAGTGGATACCATCAAATTCGTATGAAATTGGGAGATGAATGGAAAACAGCATTTAAAACTAAGTTTGGTTTATATGAGTGGTTAGTCATGCCTTTTGGGTTAACTAATGCGCCTAGTACTTTTATGAGATTAATGAACGAAGTTTTACGTGCTTTCATTGGACGATTTGTGGTAGTCTATTTTGATGATATACTGATTTATAGCAAATCTTTGGAAGCACATTTGGAACATTTATGTGCTGTTTTTATCGCTCTACGTGATGCATGTTTGTTTGGTAACCTTGGGAAGTGCACCTTTTGCACTGACCGAGTATCTTTTCTGGGCTATGTTGTTACTCCACAGGGAATTGAATTTGATAAAGCCAAGATTGAAGCTATTGAGAGTTGGCCGCATCCCAAAACGGTCACACAAGTGAGGAGTTTCCTTGGCCTCGCTGGTTTCTATAGGCGTTTTGTGAGAGGTTTTAGCACCATTGCTGCACCTCTCAACGAGCTTACAAAGAAGGATGTGCCTTTTGTTTGGGGCACCGCACAAGAAGACGCCTTCACGGTATTGAAAGATAAGTTGACACATGCTCCTTTACTCCAACTTCCTGATTTTAATAAGACTTTTGAGCTTGAATGTGATGCTAGTGGAATTGGATTAGGAGGTGTGTTATTACAAGATGGCAAACCTGTTGCATACTTTTCTGAAAAATTGAGTGGGCCTAGTCTGAACTATTCTACTTATGATAAAGAATTATATGCTCTTGTTCGGACTTTAGAAACATGGCAACATTATTTGTGGCCCAAAGAATTTGTTATACATTCTGATCATGAATCATTGAAACACATTAAAAGTCAAGCAAAACTGAACCGTAGACATGCTAAATGGGTCGAATTCATTGAGACTTTCCCTTATATCATTAAACACAAGAAGGGTAAAGAAAATGTTATTGCTGATGCATTGTCTCGTCGTTATACTATGCTTTCACAACTTGACTTTAAAATATTTGGTTTGGAGACCATCAAAGATCAATATGTGCATGATGCTGAATTTAAAGATATATTGAAGAATTGTAAAGAAGGTAGAACATGGAACAAGTTCGTCGTTAATGATGGATTTGTGTTTCGTTCTAACAAGCTATGCATTCCAGCTAGCTCCGTTCGTCTTTTGTTGTTGCAGGAGGCGCATGGAGGAGGACTAATGGGACACTTTGGCGTGAATAAGACGGAGGATATACTTGCTACACATTTCTTTTGGCCAAAGATGAGATGGGATGTTGAGCGTTTTGTTGCTCGCTGCACTACATGTCAAAAAGCTATGTCACGACTCAATCCTCATGGTTTATATATGCCTTTGCCTGTACCTAGTTCCTTGTTTTAGGTTTACCTCGAACAAAGAAGGGGAGGGATAGCATATTTGTTGTCGTGGATAGATTCTCGAAAATGGCACACTTTATACCATGTCATAAAAGCGATGATGTTGTTAATGTTGCTGATTTGTTCTTTCGTGAAATTATTCGCTTGCATGGTGTGCCAAATACTATTGTTTAAGATTGTGATACTAAATTTCTTAGCCACTTTTGGAGATGTTTATGGGCTAAGTTGGGGACTAAACTGCTTTTTAGTACTACTTGTCACCCCCAAACTGATGGACAAACTGAAATAGTCAATAGAACATTGTGTACTCTGCTTAGGGCTGTTTTGAAGAATAATAAGAAAATGTGGGAAGAATGCTTGCCTCATATTGAATTTGCTTATAATCGCTCATTGCATTCTACTACTAAGATGTGCCCTTTTGAAATTGTGTTTGGTTTCCTACCTCGTGCACCTATTGATTTGTTGCCTCTTCCATCTTCAGAGAAGGTTAATTTTGATGCTAAAGAACGTTCTGAATTGATTTTAAAAATGCATGAGTTAACTAAGGAAAACATTGAGCGTATGAATGCTAAATATAAACTTGCTGGAGATAAGGGTAGAAAACATGTTGTGTTTGCACCTGGAGATCTTGTTTGGTTACATTTGCGTAAAGATAGATTTCCTAATCTGCGCAAACCAAAGCTAATGCCACGTGCTGATGGTCCTTTTAAGGTGTTAGAGAAAATAAATGATAATGCATATAAACTTGAGCTACCTGCAGATTTTGGGGTTAGTCCCACTTTTAACATTGCAGATTTGAAGCCTATTTGGGTGAGGAAGATGAGCTTCCGTCGAGGACGACTTCATTTCAAGAAGGGGAGGATGATGAGGACATCAATACCATTGTTACACCCACAGCCCCTACTGTTACATATACTGGACCAATTACTAGAGCTCGCGCACGCCAATTAAATTACCAGGTACTTTCATTTCTTGGTAATGATTCTAATGTTCATGAGATTATGATGCTGCCTAAATTGGATATATTTGTTTTGCTTACAAATGAAGGGCCTAGCTTGGAGAAGGATGAACATTGGAGCAAGAACACGCATGGAGTTGATGGCATGTGCAAGGGGATCAAGAACGGAGTTACAAGTGATGATTTCAGGACTTTGAAGCCGCCATAAGGAGTGCATGAAGCCTTGGACGAAATATACAAGATGCCACTTCATAATATTCGTCCATAGGCTATTCTAGGTGCTGCGTCACCTTATTAATGGGCCAGACCCATGTAATTTCGAAATACTTAAGTATAGGCTATTTTTAGAGTCCGTATGTGTGGGGAAACAAGAGTTAGGGTTGGTTTCGGACCCCACCCTCAAAGGCCACGAAATTCCCCCTCTTCCTCCATATATACAGCCCTTAGGGCGTCGTTTAGACTTTGGGTTTTGTTTAGATTAAAAGTTCGCCATAGCTGCAACTTCTCGTACTTCGTTTGTGTCCAACGACCAGACCAAGATGTCACGGAACCCCACCTTGATCAATAAAGCTTTCATCTTATATTCACAATATCCAGATTGCAATCTCAGTTTCTTGCTTGTTCTTTGTTTGCTCACAGGAAACAGACCCTCGTGGTCAGGTTGATCGTGCTCCGGCGTGGTCAATAACCCCTCGGAAGTTGGTTTAGCGATTGCTAAGGCGCGACGTCTCGCACGTTCGTAGTCGGATCGTCAAGGTCGACTCCCACAGAAAACGATAGCCACCATCTCATCGAAACATCGGGACACCTTTGCCTCTATCACCGGCTTATGCCAAGTTCATGGCAAGACCTTGTGATGTTTATCTGCAGCTTAAGATGCCGGGTCATAAGGGGACCATCACGATGCATGGGAGCCGGGAGATTGCTTTGGAATGTGAAGAAGGTGATGCGGCTTATGCTGAGTCGGTTTGTGCCCGAGAGGAGCTGAATTTTTATAAGGACAATGTTGATCCGGCAGATATGACTTCTCTAAAAAATCCAACTACAGAGCATGATCCGGCACTAAAATTTAAATCAGCCGAGGAGACTAAGCTGGTTGACTTTGTTCCTGGCGATTCATCCAAGTAGTTCAGCATCAGCGCTAACCTGGATCCGAAATAGGAAAGCGCGCTCATTGAGTTCATTTGTGAGAACCAGGACATCTTTGCATGGAAACCTTCTGACATGCCAGGTGTACCGAGGGAACTCACTGAGCACACTCTTAATATAGATCCTAAGTTTAAACCGGGCAGGCAGTTTCTCCGCTGCTTCAACAAGGAGAGGCGTAAGGCTATTGGTGAACAGGTAGCCCGGCTTTTGGCAGCAGGGTTTATTGTGGAGGTCTTTCACCCTGAGTGGCTAGCTAATCTGGTGCTAGTACTTAAGAAAAGCGGCACTTGGCGTATGTGTGTGGATTACACATACTTAAACAAGGCCTGTCCAACTGATCCATTTGCTCTCCCTCGTATCGATCAAATTATTGATGCTACAACAGGTTGTGACCGTTTGTGTTTTCTGGATGCTTATTCTGGTTATCATCAGATCAAAATGGCAGTTAAGGACTAGGAGAAGACATCTTTCATAACTCCCTTTGGAGCCTTCTGCTATGTATCTATGCCTTTTGGGCTCAAGAGTGCCCGGGCGACTTATCAGCGTTGTCGCCAGAATTGTCTTCATAAATAGATTGGGCGCAATGTTCATGCTTATGTGGATGATATTGTGGTGAAATCCAGAAAAGATGAAACATTGATAGGTGACTTGAAGGAAACTTTTGATAACCTCCGGGTTTATAAGATGATGCTTAATCCGGCCAAATGTGTCTTTGGTGTACCGGCAGGCAAGCTCTTGGGTTTTTTGGTGTCTAACAGGGGCATTGAAGCTAATCCAGAGAAGATCACATCTATCACATCTTTGGCTAAACCGGTGTGTATGAACGATGTTCAGCGTTTGGCGGGCCGAATTGCAGCCTTTAGCTGGTTTATCAGTCGCCTTGGGGAGAAGGCTATCCCTTTGTATCAGATGCTAAAGAAGACAGATCACTTCGTCTGGAGTGATGGTGCTGGTAAAGTGTTTGAGGACTTGAAGAGACAGTTAGCCAAGCCACCTGTCCTTACGGCTCCGGTCGATAAAGAGCCCTTATTGCTATATGTGGCTTCTAATGCCCGGGCTGTTAGTGTGGCTATTGTTGTGGAGCGCAAGGAGGCCAGAAAAGAGTATCCGGTTCAACTGCCGGTTTATTATATCAGTGAGGTGCTTATTGAGTCCAAACAGAGATACCCACATTGGCAGAAGCTGGTGTATGGGGTTTTCATGGCAAGCCGGAAGCTCAAGCATTATTTTCAAGGTCTTCCTATCACAGTCGTCAGTTCAGCCCCCTTGGGAGATATCATCCACAACAGAGAAGCAACTGGCCGGATTGCCAAATGGGCTATTGAGCTTGGACCTCACGAGTTAAAATATATTCCTCGCACAACAATCAAATCCCAAGCATTTGTTGACTTCATCAATGATTGGACAGAGTTGCAGGCACCGGAGGAAAAGCCAGACAACACTTATTGGACTATTCATTTTGATGGGTCCAGGCAATTGGAGGGCTCGGGGGCTGGAGTCATATTAACTTCCCCACGAGGTGATAAGTTTTGTTATGTTCTCCGTTTAATGTTCCCTTGCACTAACAATGCAGCTGAGTATGAGGCCTTGCTCCATGGTCTTCGGATGGCTAAGGAGATGAATTTGAGCCGGGTTAAGTGCTTTGGTGACTCGGACCTGGTGGCTCACCAGGTGTCTGGCACATGGGATTCCAAGGATCCACTCATGGCGGCGTATAGACGAGAGGTGGATACAATGGCTGGTCATTTCAAGGGTTACCAGGTTGACCATATAGACCGGCGAAAGAATGAAGCGACAGATGCTTTAAGTCGCTTAGGCTCTCAACATAAACCGGTGCCACCCAATACCTTTCTAGATGTGCTGCATAATCCGTCAGTCAAGATACCTATGGAGGAGGATTTGGCTGTGCCTGACCCAGAGGCTCAATTGGTGGCGGCTCTTCACGTTATTCTGGATTGGACGGTCCCATACCTGGCATATATGAACCAGGGCGAGTTACCAGACGATGAACCTTTGGCCCGACAGATAATCCGGCGATCCAAGTCAATGACCATTGTCAATGGGGAGCTACATCATTGCAGCGTAATAGGGGCATTTCAGCATTGTGTGTCTCCTCAAGAAGGTTGTGAGATCTTGCGTGAGATCCACGAAGGAGATTGTGGTCACCACGCTGGTTCAAAATCCTTTGTGGCTAAGGCTTTTCGTCACGGCTTCTATTGGTTGGCGGATCATTCTGATGCTGAGGATTTGGTAAAGAGGTGTGACGGTTGTCAGAAGTTTGCACGCCGCGCTCATGTTCCGGCCCAAGAATTAAGGATGATTCCAATCACTTGGCCGTTTGCAACTTGGGGGCTGGATATGGTTGGACCCTTTAAGAGGTCCAAGGACAAGAAGACCCACTTATTGGTGGCGGTTGATAAGTTCACCAAGTGGGTAGAGGCAGAGCCAGTCAGCAAGTGTGATGCGGCAATGGCGGTTCAATTCATCAAAAAGGTGATCTTCCGGTTTGGTTTCCCACACAACATTATAACTAATAATGGTACTAACCTGTCCAAGGGTGCTATGGAAGAATTTTGTCAACGTGAGCACATCCGGCTTGACGTATCAGCAGTGGCTCACCCCCAATCTAATGGTCAAGCAGAGAGGGCCAATCAAGAAATTTTGAGAGGTATCAAACCCCGGCTTATGGTTCCTTTAAAGCGGACGCTGGGTTGTTGGGTGGAGGAGTTACCTTTCGTGTTATGGAGTATCAACACCCCACCGAACAGATCTACGGGTTACATGCCTTTCTTCATGGTTTACGGAGCAGAGGCGGTTCTCCCTAGTGACATCCATCACGACTCGTCCCGTGTGGCGGCTTATGTTGAAGCTGATAATGAGAAAGCACGCCAGGACTCACTGGACTTGTTAGATGAGGAGCGTGATCTTGCAGCGACACGTTCGGCGATTTATCAACAAGATCTGCGACATTATCACAGCCGCCGGGTTAAAACCATAACTTTTCAAGAAGGCGATCTGGTGCTCCGACTCATCCAGGATCAGACCGATATGCACAAGTTATCCCCACCTTGGGAAGGGCCTTTTGTGGTCAGCAAAAATTTGCACAATGGATCATACTACCTTATCGATGTTCGAGAGCACAAAGACTCACGTAAATCGGAGGAGGAGACCCAGCGGCCGTGGAATATAGCTCATCTTCGGCCTTACTATACTTGAGCCACAGGCTCTTCTTGTGTACATAATTATGACAATGTATATATTATGATCAATATAATAAACCGGAGCCTCAGCTAAAGCGGGGTCTTTGTTGTTTTTACATCATGTGTGTTTACATGGGGGCTTCTGTTTATAAAGCGGAGTTCTACTAATCCGGCTTATAAAGCCACGCATATAAAAGGAAATCACTAGGGGGCTTGGTCGCGAACCAAAGCTACGCCTCTTGATCGGCTTAAGGCCAAAGGGAAATCACTAGGGGGCTTGGTTGTATTTGCACCGTAGCTACACCTCTTGATAGGCTTAAGGCCAAAAGGAAATTATGTGGGGCCAAAGAGAGTGTTGCACCAGCACAACTCAAACATAGGTACCCACCGAGCACAGCTCAAATGTTGCTTGGGGGCTCTTTGCTTCTCAAAGAACAAAGAGTTTGCACCCTTGCAATAGGCTATCAAGCCAGGCTTGGAAGCCAGGTGTATTCACCTAAAACCCCGGGTTATCCTGCCTTTTTAAGTAAGCCACTCTGTCCAGGTAAACCTGGTATGACCCGTCGAATGTTTGACAGGTCAATCTCATAGACCCTGAACTTGTCAAAGTTAAAACGATTATTGGTTAAAGATTGAGGTCCATCTTAAAAGGATTTGAAAAATGGTTTAACTCAGTGGCCTGGCAGCCCATGAAAAGCCTCGATTTAGGGCCTGGCAGCCCATGAAAAGCCGTGTGTTTTTTGCAAAGTTTTCTTTCCTTTGATAAGATCCATAAATATTTTCTGATAAACTGGCGTTTATTAAAACCCGGCGTGGCTTTCAGCGCTAAGTTGTCAGTACATGATCAGTTTTAATCCGGCACTTATTGATTCGGTCTGGTTTTGACTACAAGTCACCAGTATTATATGGATAAACCGATGTTCATCATAACCCGATACGGTTTCATCGTAAACCGGCAAACATGGAAGGAGTCATCAATACTCTAGATTGGTGTTATCACCCTTACTATAAGAACAGATTGGTCAACCAACGAGGTGATTCAATGTAACACGTATCATCTATTTTATATCTGGTTGTTTTTAAATACAACCTTGGCTCTACACCTAGGCTATATATTTGGGCATCATGACCCGTCCAGCGGTAAACCGCCAGGACACTTTCAATCTCTTGTATGCTGGAACAAGTTAAAATACAGCCACTGCGGATTATGCATATAATAGATCCCAAAAGCATGGCGAGTTATCAATATCAAGAAAAATAAGTATGCTTGACGGCATAACAGACAAGTGTTTGAACTAGCCTATTACAAGGCGCTTTAATGCCCACACAGAATAATTGTTTCGGCAAGAGTGTCAGGCTGCGACAGGTTAAACCGGCCTCCGGTTTAGGATTCATTACCAGGACGAATTGAAGATTGGGGATCATCTTGCGTCGGTGCATCTTCCTCCTCCCTACCCAGTGGCTGGAAGTTAATGGTTGCCCAATCGATTCCAGTTAAGGCTTGGAACACGGCTTCTTCACTTATAAGGTTGGAAGGATCAATGTCAGGGGCATAAGTGTGCTTACGAATTGGCAGAACAAGATCTTCTACATCATGTGTTAGCGCATGATATCTTTTCTGATCAGCATCATAAACCGGCTAATAATGAGAGAGATCCGTTTCTTCCACCAATTTGCTCGCTAAAGATCGCATTTCCCTTGTTAGCCTTCGGAGATCGTCATTGTTAAATTCTGAACCGTCTTCCTTCACGCCAGGATAGCCTTTGCCAATATCTGACGGTTCAAGATCTGGAATCCATACCTTGGCCCGGATTAGTGCAGTCAATGCGCCTGACCTTGCCGCTGATCTTTTTAATTCATCCAAGCGGGCAGGCAACATTGACAACTTCTGAATGGTTTCTTTTATCAAGGTTGGAGGAGGCTTGTTATGAGCAGAGGTGCAAATAGCCCGTTGGGCTCCGGAATATAACTGCTCTATCAAAGTATAGGCAGCCTTTAGCTTCATCCGCATGTCAGAGCCCAGATGAGTAATGCGGGTCCCTGTGACATTACAAGCATTAGTAAACCGGTAATAGATGAGATAAAATGAATTAAAAAAATCAGATGAGGATACTTACCAAATACAGCAGAGGTCATAGCGTTTATCTGCCGCTTTAAACCGGCCAGCTCTTCGACCACTGGTTTTAGGGCTGCTTTTGCGTCCTCGGCTCTTTTTGCTAAAGTGGCTTTCTCTGTGTCCCAATCCGCCTGTTCCTTCTTAAAGGTCTCCTTCAGCTTTTCCATAGCTGCTAAGGCATTGATTAGTTCCTCCTTGGCTTTAGAAGCCTCTGCTTGCTGAGATTTAATGTTCTCTTGAAGATCAGTGGTTTGGGTGTCCTTTTTGCTCAACTCAGCCTATAAAGGAAAGACATATCATCAGTGGGCCGTATATATTTGAAGTACCAAGCACATAACAAGTTATGAACTTTGCACTTGGGGGCTAATGCCTATTTTCTTCATTATCAGAATTTTTTTCAAGTCCCAAGTGTAATACAAGCATTATTCTTGGCACTTGGGGGCTAATGTACGTCTGCTCAAAGTAACAGTGGTTAAAGTCCCGGTTCACCTTGGAAAGATAAACCGGCCCTTGGGGACTACATAGGTGCAAAGTTGTTCTAAATAAGTATGCAGAGTTGAGATATCGCAAAGTCCCGGTTTTTGATAGCCATCATAAATCGGCCTTTGGGGGCTACTAGAGTTGGTACTTACAATTGGACTTAAGAGAGAAAAGGTTATGTAATTACCTCATAACGCTCCTTCATCAGATTCACTAAACCGGCTTCGTAGTCACGGTTTGTGTACAGACGGTTTAAAAAACCAGAATGGAGTTCCTGGGGAGGTGGGCATAGCTTGATAAATCGGTGCTCCATTTGCCTTTTACCATAGCAGAACGTTCCTCCTTGGCTCTATGCTTTGATAATACAACAGGGTTGCCAGGGGAGGTGTGGCGAACGCCAGTAATGATAACATTATCTTCCTTGTCACCGACAGCCTTCACTGGAGTTGACGGGATATCAACAGCTTTAACCGGACTAGACGGTCCATCATCAGTACGGACCGGGCTCGTCGGTTTATCAGCATGGTCTGCTGCTTCAACTTCTACTTGTTCATCAAAATCATGATCTTGAGGGGGCGGATCATCCAAAATGGCGTCAGCATTTGGACCTTCTAGTTCTGGAGTTTTCTCTGGTTCAACAACCACATGGTCGTCAGACGGTTTATTCGCCTGAGCCTTCTTGCTGGGTCTAGCCTTGGCTCTGAAAGGAAAAATATGCAAGGGTTAATATAGCATGCAAGTATAAAGCGTCAAAAGATTCAGTTAAAATACTTACCCAACAACTGTCTTAAGAGGAGGGAGTTGTGTGGCCGTTGACTCGCCAGATGATGAATGAGGCGTTCCCTGATAATTTGAATCGGACGGATTAAGAGGTTGTCGGAAATAACCTGCCTTGGGATAAGAAGTATCGGAAGTGGGTGAGACCTCAGGTCGATGTTTCCGAACCGGAGTGTTTGGTAAACCGACCGAAGTGACTACTTGGCCGCTCTGCTGGGTTGTGCGGCGAGCTTCCTGTTGCTGCTTCTTCAAAAGAAATTTTGGGTCCAAGTGAGCAAGGGGTGAGAAAATTTTATTTTGCGGATTGTTTGACGGATTTTCTATGTTGACGGAGTGTCTGAACCAAAGGGAAGAGTAATTACCTCTGCGTGGTCAGCCTGGCTGCCTTCAGCGTCATTCTGATAATAATCATTGTCAATGAGGTGTATGAAAAGCAAACCAAGAGAGTCAAGTTCTACCTCTAAGTCCGGATTATCGACGTCTTCGTCGAGGTTCAGCCCTGTGGATTCAACCGCCTTCTTCTTGGCAGGCCTCTTGACCGCCTTCATCTTAAGTTGAGGGGGTTTCACCGTTTATTCTTGAGGTTTCTTCTTCCAAAATGGGTCATCGCCCTGTTAAAAGAATTGAGAAAAGTTATAGGAGATTAAACAGATTAAGTACAAGCAGGAGTGAGGCAATGCTTACAGCTGGCGGTTTATTCAAAGTGTAGTAGGGACTTAATCCGGTCCTGCTACAGACAGTCTCTGATTCATTCAGTATCTTCTTCACAGATTCAGTAACTTCAGCTTCTGTCAGCTCAATATCAATATGATGTTGATGGTCTTTTGAGTCACCAGTATACTCGCACATTAAACCGGGGCGACGGCTTAAAGGCAATATACTCCATGAAATCCAGAAGCGAACAAAACCAACTCCTGTTAGACCATTGGCCATAAAGGCTCTAAGCTTGGAGAGCTATGGAGCATATGTAGCCCGTTCTTTGGTAGTCAACCATTGCGGAAATGGATGTGTGTTGGTAAGCCGGTGAGGACGGTAACCCGGCAGAGGATTCTCATCATCAGGGGAGGTATCTTTACAATAAAACCAAGTCTGGTTCCATTCTTTAGGATGGCTACGGAGTTTGGCATGAGGGAAACTGGCATCTTTTCTCTTCTGAATTTAAACACTGCCCAGTTCGGTATTGGGCCCGTCTACAAACTCAGTACGGCGGTTCAAATAGAAAAAGTCCTGGAATAGCTCAACAGTTGGCTCCTCTTGCAGGTATGCTTCACAAAATACTTGAAAGTCGCAAACATTGGACACAGAGTTTGGTCCAATGTCTTGAGGATGGATCTGGAAATTGGCAAGCACATCACGGAAAAACTTGGACCCGGGCGGTTTAAAGCCACGGCTCATGTGATCAATAAACACTACTACTTCGCCATCTCTAGGGGTAGGAGGGTTTTCTGGACCGGGAACTCACCACTGGATTTCACTTCGCTTCCGTAAAACACCAGTTCTAACGCATCCATCCAGTTGCTCTTCAGTAACCCGGGAAGGGACCCAGTTACAGGCATAAAATTGTTTGGCCATTGCAAGTGAAGAGCTGGAAAAGATTAATGCCGGTTTACGATTCATAATTGACAAAGCATAAAGCACAACAGGTTAAGAAAAAGGCATTCAAGCATGCAAAATTATTAAACCGGAGGCTGATGCTATTATAAATGGTAAAGCGACGGGTGGTTTACAAGGGGACTAATGGCATATGACGGATTGTTTTCTAAAAGGATAAACCACCTACGCAGATGAGGAAGGTACAATTCTGAGGCAAAAAACGACTAAGTGAGGGAAAACAGGTTTCACAAGTTCACATTGGCATTTTGGATCTACCACAGGTCAGGAAAAGAAAAAGATTTAGACCTAAAAAGTTGGTTCTGGAGCAGTTCGCAAAACTCCAGATCGGTTTATACATAGAAGGCATGGTTTGATAGCCAAGATAAAAGACTGCTATAGCTACCGCACGGAACGCATCAAAGTTGAGGTCTGCTGTGTATGAACTGACGAAGAACAAGAGAAGAACACCATGAACCCGTGTGAACCCTAAGTGGATCTGCAGAGGAATGAGGGAAATACTTACCGAAGTTGTTGAACCAGCGGAGGTGCGCCGCGTTTTTCTGGTGCGACCAGGTTGATGCAGCGTCCGACAGTGAGGTAGAGGTGAAAGCTCGACGGCGGTGGCGATGCTTGGGTACAGAGGCGTCGCGAGGTGGAAGAAGAGATGAAGAGGCAATAGGAGGAAAAAGAAAGGGATCCTCAACCCTATTTATAAGGCAAAGAGATAAGCGATAGGTGCGGGAATCGAGGAGCCCAAAAAATGGATATATAACAAAGGTTGTCACCTCGATTGTTGGATGCTCATCAATAAAGGGTATCTTCGGCTTTAATGAACATGTGATGTCACGGCGGTTTTCTACAAATCTGGGGGATGATGTCACGGCGGTTTACAAGATCTATGCGAAGGTGCAAATGGAGGAATTTTTCTAAGTGTTGAAGATTGACATGAACAAGTTCAAATCAATCTGGGGCCTAATGTTGGGGATATTACTATTAAGTATAAACTGGCCACAAGGGGTCGGGTTATGTTCACAAGGAGTTAGTCGTGCTTGAAGCCCATGAAGATAAAAGGGATGGCGTTTTACGGAGGAGATCTAACATGAAGGCCCAGGGCCCAAAGGCGATTAGGGCCCGTAGATGTAAACCGCCATATGATATGTAACTTATGTTGTAAGGCAAGGAAAGGTAGAAACCGAGCCGGGCACGTTTATGAACCGGCCTCGGGATTCTATAAACCGCCAGGCGTCAACCTGTGTATATAAAGGGACGACCCGGTGATTTAGGGACAATAGACAACAACTCGAGAGCCAGGCAAAGCGGATTCTCTCCCTGGTCATCGAAACCCTAGCAATTCCATCACAACTGGATTAGGCTTTTACCTTCACTGTAAGGGGTCGAACCAGTATAAACTCTTGTGTCCTTTATCTGCTTTAACCCCTTTAAGCTAACCCATAGCGATGGCTCCACGACTAAGTCCTTTCACGAGGACATCTGCCATGACAAAACCACGATAGTGGGCTTGTCCTCCGGCTTCCATGGCATAGGTTCACCATCACAATAAGATGAACGAGTCTCCGGAGCCCTGAAACTTGCAGCTAAACTCATACCTTTGAATCTTGCCTCGTACTCAAAATTTTGGTTTTGAAGATGGCCTTGGAGATAATCAGTGCGTTCGTTGAGTTGGAAGACGATATCCTTCATTGGCTGGCCATCCACCTTGTTGTCTAATACGTCTCCAACGTATCTATAATTTATGAAGTATTCATGTTGTTGTATTATCATTCTTGGATGTTTTACAATCATTTTATAGCAACTATATATCAATTTTTGGGACTAACCTATTGACATAGTGCCCAGTGCCAGTTGTTGTTTTTTGCTTATCTTTTACATCGTAGAAAATCAATACCAAATGGAGTCCAAACGCAGTGAAACTTTCTGGAGATTTTTTTGGACCAGAAGACACCCGGTGGACCAAAGAAGTAATAGAGGGGAGCTCCGAGGGGAGCACAACCCACCAGGGCGCGCCCAGGTGGGTTGTGCCCACCTCGGTGGCCTCCCACACTGCCTCTTCACCCTATAAATTCCCAAATATTCCAAAAACCCTCGAGGTAACCCTAGATTACAAGTTCCGCCGCCGCAAGCCTCTGAAGCCATGAAAAACCAATCTAGACCCCGTTCCGACACCCTGCCAGAGGGGGAAATAATCACCGGTGGCCATCTTCATCATCCCGGCGGCCACCATGATGAGGAGGGAGTAGTCCACCCTCAGGGCTGAGGGTTTCTACCAGTAGCTATGTGTTCAATCTCTCTCTCTCATGTTCTTGAGATGTCACAATCTTGATGTATCGTGGGCTTTGTTAATATAGTCGAATCATCTGGCGTTTTCCCCTCTCTATCTTGTTGTGAACCGAGTTTTCCCTTTGAGATCTTGTTTTATCGGATTGAATACTTTTATGGATTGAGAGCACTTGATGTATGTCTTGCTATGAATACCCGTGGTGACAATGGGGTATCATACTGATTCACTTGATATGTGTTTTGGCACTCAACTTACGGATTCCCGAGGTGACATTGGGGTAATCTATGCATAGGGGTTGATGCATGTTCTCGTCTTTTGTTTCTCCGGTAGAAATCTTGGGGCACTCTTTGAGGTTCTTTGTGTGGATTGAGTATTATGAATCTGACTTTGCTTTGGTGTTATTTTAGTACGAACTCTTAATAGATCGATCGAAAGAATAACTTAGTGTTATTTTAGTACAAACTCTTGATAGATCGATCGGAAAGAATAACTTGGTGTTATTTTAGTACAAACACTTGTATAGATCAATCGGAAAGAATAGCTACAAACAATTTCTTCTTATGTTCTCCACTAGATAGGAACTTTGAAGTGATTCTTCATCACATGTTGAGGGATGGTTATATGATCCAATTATATTAGTATTGTTGAGAGATTGCACTAGCGGAAGTACGGACCCTAGGCCTCATTTTCAAGCATTGCAATACCGTTTGTGCTCACTTTTACTACTTGCTACCTTGCTGTTTTTTATTGTTACTATTACAAAACCAATATCTACTATCATTAGTACACTTTTATTACCATCTCTTCGCCAAACTAGTGCACCTATACAAATTACCATTGTATTTGGTGTGTTGGGGACACAAGAGACTCTATGTTATTTAGTTGCAGGGTTGTTTGAGAGAGACTATCTTCATCCTACGCCGCCCACAGATTGATAAACCTTAGGTCATCCACTTGAGGGAAAATTGCTACTATCCTACAGAACTCTGCGCTTGGAGGCCCAACACGTGTCTACAAGAATAAAGTTGCACAGTAGACATCAAGCTCTTTTCTGGCGCCGTTGCCGGGGAGGTGAGTGCTTGAAGGTATATCTTTAGATCTTGCAATCGAATCTTTTAGTTTCTTGTTTATCACTAGTTTGGTTTATTAAAGAAAACTACAAAAAATGGAATTGAGGTTGCATCATATTATTCATCTTACTAGCATAGAAGAATTCAATAGAATGTGTGGTATAAATGATGAGCATGATTGCAATGTTATTAGTATGAATTCTTTGAATATTCATGATGCTAATAATATGCAAAGCCATAAGCTTGGGGATGTTATGTTTGATGAAGATGATATTTTTAGTCCCCCCAAGATTTGATGTCGAAATTTGTTATAATGATTGCGTGCCTCCTATTTATGATGATTATATTGATGAAAGTAGATTTGGAGAGGTCATGACTTTATTTAGTGATGAATCCACTATTTTGGAAGAGGTTTCAATTGATTATGAAAACAAAGTTGCTATCTATGATGATTATGGTGATGACATGTATGATATAGAGAATAATGATAACCATGAAACTTGTCATCATGATTTCAATTTTCAATTGGATTATCCCAATCAAGTATCACATGATAGTTATTTTGTTGAGTTTGCTCCCACTACTATTCATGAGAATAAATTTTCTTATGTGGGGAGTAATAAAATTTCTATGTTTATGGATCATGAAAATAATGCTTTATGTGATAGCTATATTTTTGAATTCATTCATGATTCTACTGAAAATTATTATGAGAGAGTAACATATGCTTGTAAGTATTGCAATAATATCAAGGTTCCTCTCTATGTGTTGAAAGTTTTGAAGTTATGCTTGTTTGGCCTTCCTATGCTAGTTGATTCTTGCTCCCATAATTTGTTTGCTCACAAAATCCCTATGCATAGAAGCATGTTAGGATTAAATATGCTTGTCATGTGATTCATGATGCTCCCGTTATGTCTCAATCTTTTACTTTTATGTGAGCATCATTGAAATCATCATGCCTAGCTAAAAGGCATTAAAGAAAAGCGCCTGTTGGGAGACACCCAACATTTACCCCTACTATTTTTATGTGTTCACATTAGGCTACTATAGTAATCATGTTTTATAGCTTTCGTTTCAATAAAGTGCCATGGAAGACCTTTGGGATGGCCTATGGTGATAGTTGATTTGATCTTGCTGAAAAACAGAAACTTTCGCACCCAGTAAATAATTTTAAGTTTTTACAAAGCGTGATAAAATCCTGATTATTTTTGAAAAAAATATTTATATACAAATTTCACAAGTTTTACTAATTTTTCAGAATTTTTGGAGTAGCAGAAGTATGGTTGTTATTCAGATCATTACAGACTGTTCTGTTTTTGACAGATTCTATTTTCAATGCATAGTTTGCTTGTTTTCTAGTTTCTATGGCTTATATTGCTCAATATAAATTGTAGAAATGATAGGGTACAGTAGGAATTGTGTGATAAAAATTATGAATCTTGTCTTTGACAGTACCATAGTGAATGATTTGTCTTTATCATACTAACCTATCTCACAAAGTTCCGTTAAGTTTTGTGTGATTGGAGTTTTCAAGTTATGGGTGAGATATCGAAATGAGGAGAATAAGGAGTGACAAGACCCTAAGCTTGGGGATTACCAAGGCACCCCAAGGTAATATTCAAAGAAGATCCAAGCAACTAAGCTTGGGGATGCCCCGGAAGGCATCCCCTCTTTCGTCTCCAACATTATCGGTAACGTCACTAGGAGCTATGTTTTCGTTCGTCATATGATATGAGTTTTGCTTGGAGCGTCATTTTATTTTACTAGGATTTGCTTGATGTTATTTAGAGTAATGTTTTGCATCTTTTATTTCAATAAAAGTGGCAATGATAGCCTTTACTATACTTATTTTGCAAGTCTACATGTTGCTGTTTGAAAACAGAAAGTTTATCGCTGTTGCAAAAATTCTCTAGAAAAGTTAGAATGTGATAAAATGTTGAATTTTTTTCACAATAAGCTATGATTATTTTCTACAGTGTTGTTAATTTTTAGAATTTTTGGATTTACATAAGTATGAATGTTCTTGCATTCTTTACAGACTTTACTATTTTTGGCAGATTGCTGTTATGGTTGCATTGTTTGCATATATTTGCTTGTTTAATGATTCTATTTGAGGATAGGAGTATTAAATATGCAGATGCATTTAGTATGCAATGATAAATTTTAATTTTAGTGATTTTCTACTGTAGAGAATGATAAGGTTTTTGCATTGGTTTATACTAACTTATCTCACGAGCTCTTGTTGAGTTTTGTGTGGATGAAGTTTTTAAGATTTAGGGAAACCATGATATAGAAAGAATTAAGGAGACACAAAAGCTCAAGCTTGGGGATGCCCAAGGCATCTCAATATAATATTTCAAGAAGTCTCAAGCATCTAAGCTTGGGGATGCCCCGGTAGGCATCCCACCTTTCTTCATCAAGAATTATCGGTTAGTATCAGTTGATCCTAGGTTTTTGCTTCTTCGTGCTATTGTTGGAATGTCATTTTATTTTGTTTTGCTTGCTGTTTTAATAAAATAGTTAGATCTGAAGCTTTTAAATATGAGAGAGTCCTCAAATAGCTACCCATTTACATAACTACTCGCTTGATCTTCACTTGTATCTTTTTGGAGTAGCTTGTTATTTACTCTTGTGCTTCACTTATATCCTATGAGTAAATTGTTGAATGAATTGAATATCATGAAGTTGAAACTATATGTTCATATCATGCCTAGTGGTAGCTTCATACCGGGTTCATAAAGTGAAATCTTTTGAAGCTTGACAATCACAATATTGGTCATACAAGCAATTCATGAATGATTAGTATAAGGAAGAGAACTTTAACATGCAAATATATTATCTTGGACATCTTCTATGATTGTGAATACCCATTAATTATTTTCAAACTTGAGCAAATTAGTTGAAGTTAGACAAGGAAGACAGCATAATGAGTTATGGTTGTGTATATTTGCATAGAAGTTATATTGTCATAGATCCTCCAACATGTGGTGTTTGCCTAAGATTTTTGTTAGCCAAAAATTCGTACTAAGTAGAGATACTACTTGTGTGTCCAAAACCCCTTAAATCCAGTTTCTTGCCATGAGTGTCCACCATACCTACCTATGGATTGAATAAGATCCATCAAGTAAGTTGTCATCGGTGCATAAAGAAATAAAAATTGCTCCTAAATATGTTTGACCTTTTACTATAAAGGAAAATTGAGCGTTGTACGAACTTGTGACGGCAAAGTAATAAAAGCAACGGACTGCATAATAATGGTTGCTATCATAAGGGGCAATATAATGTGACTTTCCTTTGCATTAAGAGCTCGGGCATCCAAATAAAAAGCGCATGACAACCTCTTTTTCCCTCTGCGAAGGGCCTATCTTTTAAGTATTTACTTTTATGCAAAGATTCAATAGTATGCATTCTCATTTCAACCTCAATTATTCTCTAGTTGGCAAGCATCATGTGGTGGGGAAATATCTACGCACATATGACCAGTCAAATATATTTGATCATGATTTATTATTGTTGATAATTATCTCTATGATAAATGAGTTGGGAGGCGAAATATTAAGCCCCTATCTTTCTCTGTGTTCGATGGATGCCATTTGTCCTAAGAATATGCTTTGAGTAGTAGCAATCATGGAAAACTATATGATGATTGAGTATGTGGAGCTCTTACTTAGACTCTGTCGAATAAGTTGAATTGCAATTGTTTGGTGACTAAAAATATAGGTTGTTGAGTTTCAAGAGAATTCATTGTTTGAACCTTAACATGTGAATTGGTTGCTACTTTAACATGAAAAGTTTTATGAGAAAGAATTGCCGTTATGATGCTAGGAAAAGTGATTGAAATTATCATTGATCAAACTTTGCACTTTGCTAGCATTCACACTTCATAAATTATTTCTTTTATCATTTACCTACTCGAGGACGAGTAGGAATGAAGCTTGGGGATGCTGATACGTCTCCAACGTATCTATAATTTATGAAGTATTCATGCTGCTATATTATCATTCTTGGATGTTTTACAATCATTTTATAGCAACTTTATATCATTTTTTGGGACTAACCTATTGACATAGTGCCTAGTGCCAGTTGCTGTTTTTTGCTTGTTTTTCACATCACAGAAAATCAATACCAAACGGAGTCCTAACACAGCGAAACTTTTTGGAGATTTTTTCTGGACTAGAAGACACCCGGTGGGCCAAATAAGTACCATAGGGGAGCTCCGAGGGGAGCACAACCCACCAGGGCGCGCCCATGTGGGTTGTGCCCACCTTGGTGGCCTCCCGCACCGCCTCTTCGCCCTATAAATTCCCAAATATTCCAAAAAACCCTCGGGGTAACCCTAGATTAGAAGTTCCGCCGCCGCAAGACTCTATAGCCATGAAAAACCAATATAGACCCCGTTTCGGCACCCTGCTAGAGGGGGAAATCATCACCGGTTGCCATCTTCATCATCCCGGCGGCCACCATGATGAGGAGTAGTCCACCCTTGGGGCTGAAGGTTTGTACCAGTAGATATGTGTTTAATCTCTCTCTCTCTCTCTCTCTCGTGTTCTTGAGATGTCACGATCTTGATGTATCGTGTCGGTGCAACAAACCCTGGGTCTGTTGCCCAGACTATGCACAGGCACAGAAACAAGATTGGAGCACCCGCCTAGATCAGAGTGCAAGAGACCAAGAGATTCGAAGGACCAACATGCAGATCAGAAGGACCAAGATCAAACCAGAGATGCAGGATATCGTCAAGAGCCTGGCAAGGGGCAAGGCCACCCCCAGAAACAGACAACCAAAGCACCCCGGCAGGGCCTGCCGGGGCTCACGGAAGCAAAACCACCTCACCAACCACTCTACCACGACCCACGTTGTCAATCAGTGTGGTGTCAAGACGCAAATTGATTAAGTGGCAGCCATTCGCCACATGGGAGCCATTTTCTATAGGAGAAGCCCATAGACGACACCCGTCCTGCGACGTGTCAAGTGAGCAGGCACGAAGCTGGCAAGCCTTGCCGGGCAACCAACAATGTGACATTGAGAGGTGAATTTAATACACCCTATCAACCCGCAGAGTTAGGTGTGATAACACTGTTTGCTATCTTATCAGTGCATAATGAGTACTTTGCCACTGTGGTAACCCCTTTATCTATAAAATGAGGCCCATGGCAACCATAGAAGGGGTTAGAAGGTTGGATAACTCACCCACTCATACACGCATAGTCGCTGCTGTCTTGAGGCAACCCCTACTAGGCAAGTGTACTACGCTCCGCCGCCACCTTTCCACCATCCATCCACAAAAGTAGGAGTAGGGTTTTACACCTCGCAGCGGCCCGAACCTAGGTAAAATTGCCTGTGTGATCTCTGACGTGCTGCCCCACGCTCGTTTGCTCTTTGTGCAACGCGTCGCCCCCTGCCAAACCAGGAAGGGGCCTCTTGGTCCCATAGGTGGTCGTGGTTTACCGCAACATCTTTGGCATGCCAGGTAGGGGGCTCGCTGGCGCGAACCTGAAGGCGTGTGCAGCGCGTCGATTTCCTCACCATCTTCATCTTTGACGACGCCATCGACCATGGCGCCCAAGAAGAAACCCGGTCCTTCGGCTCACCCATCCACCTCGAAGGCTCCGCCGCCCGCTGATGACCCACAAGTATAGGGGATCTATCGTATCCTTTGAATAAGTAAGAGTCTCAAACCCAACGAGGAGCAGAAAGAAATGATAAGCGGTTTTCAGTAAGGTATTCTCTGCAAGCACTGAAATTAGCGGTAACAGATAGTTTTGTGATAAGGTAATTTGTAACGGGTAACAAGTAATAAAATTAAATAACATTGACAATTTACCATACTCTTGAGATGATGTCGCGCTCACAATCCGAGGTGGGGCTGCTCTAGTAGGTGCAACGATGGAGGAATCAACCGGCGGTGGTGAGCATGAACTGGAATAGTAGTTGTTGTTGTCACCCAATGCATCCTCATGTATATGTCTCTCAAAGGTACAAGCACGAACATACATACCAGTAATGCAACAAGGAATATACTGAAATCTTGCACGGATATCATGGTTCAAACCACCAAAAAAATCTATTCATTGTATCATCCTCAGATTCTTCCATGTCACAATGATGCATATAAGATTTGAACTCTTGGTAGTAAGCATGAACAGTTTTATTTCCTTGTTTTAATTGTTCCAATTTGTGAAGCAATTCACGACGATAGCAAGGAGGAAAAAATTGTTGTCTCATTACAGCTTTCAAAACTTTCCAAGTTGTGGGTTGGTTATCAATGTTTTTCTTACAATGTACACTCCACCAAACATAAGCAAAACCAGTAAATGCTCTAGTGGTAGCTCGTACTCTCTCATGTTTAGAAAAATCATGGTGAGTAAAAACTTGTTCTACTTCAAGCTCCCAAGCTAGATAAATAGCAGGATTAAATCGACCCTCAAATGACGGTAAAGAGATAACCTGACCATGTGCATGTGTGTGCTGTCCCAACTCTCGTGATGGTGAAGATGTGTCCGTCATCCAAGAACTTCTATCTCCAGAACCTGTTATGATTAGTAGAAACAAGAAACAAAATTCGAGAATAATGTTCCTATGAACTACTAGAATGTGGTTGTAAAGTGCTCACAGTAAAGCAAATATCAATATCTTACAAGTTCTTACCATGAGGCAGGTGGTGACAGGCAACCAACGGTGTCAAATAACTCCAAAGATTGTGTAAAGCGATTGCCAGGGGAACATACATATACACGTGTAGAAATATGTGGAGTTGGGTTGGCTATATTTGGTAGCAAAAAATTAGCAATAATCAATTCAGAGATGCAATGTTGAATAAACGCTCAATGACGGTACTATGCTGGTCCTAGGCTAGACCGGACTAGATACGCGAGCCTAGAACACTAATGAGGTCACGCCGTAGCACAACTAGCATCAATAAAGGATATGAAGTAGCTCTGGACAGCAAAATACAAGTGAAGATCACAATAGCCGTAAAGATAATGATGTGAAACAACAGCCAAGCAGGATATATCAACAACTTCCTCTCCAACTTTCCTCCGGAAAAGTTTGTGCCAATTTTTTTCAAGAATGGTGTTGACTCAAGATTTCAAACGCAAAAAGAATCACTCAATTCTGAGTTGCTATGAGGAGTCAAAAAATTCTAAAACTGGTCTGAAAAACTGGAATAAGCTATGTTCATGAACTTCAGAGGGAAAAAAGACCTATTTAGAAGCCGATTTTGAGGTGCCAAATATTGAAATAGCTTTTGCAACTATTTAGATGAGGCTCGTCGCAAGCTTTCATTTGAGTACTCGCGGAGCCAAAACGGACTTCGTATGAGGAAGTTATGCCTATTTTACTGAACAATGCACAAAACAGATTCCAATCCGAATTCAACTACGAGATTGAGTCTAGATAGACCCGAGTTTTGTTTTTTTCTTCTCTCTTATTTTTTCCTCACAATTTTTTTCTTTTTCTTTCTCTCTTTTTTTCTCTGACTTTTTTTTACTTTTTTCTCTCTCGTTTTTTTCTCTGTCTTTTTTTCTCTCTCCCTCTTTCCAAAACAAACTAGATAAGATGCAGATTGGATCAAGCGAATATGTGAACGATCTCAACTATGATTCTGATAATGAATGATGGGTAGCATGTGGTGGAAATTGATGGATGGGTGATGGACAGTGGAAGGGATAACGATGCAGCAGCGGCGTGATTAATGTGAACAGAACTCGAAACTCTAAACGAACTAGACACTAAGACTAGCAACTCGACACGACGATGCAACCGATAATTCAACTATGCAAGCAATGAAAAGAAAATTGCAAAGGCTCAGACTGGCTTGGACAAAGGATGAATAGATCTAACTTTTTTGTGGCTTTTTCTTGGACAATAGGTAAGAAAATAAATCTAATCTAGGAAAAACTGGAAATTCTCACCGAGCAACCCGAAAACTGATACCACTTGATAAAGGCGGGGTGTCCCGATCTTTCGATGAGATGATAACTATCGATTTGGTGGAGACGACTTTGATGATCCGACTACAAACGTGCACGACGTTGCGCCTTAGCAATTGCTAAACCAATCTCTTGAGGTTACTGACGATGCCGGAAGCACGGTCAGCCTGACCATGAAGGTCTATTCCTGCAAGCAATCGAAGAATGAGAAAGAATATGATAAACCAATCTGAATATTGCGAATATATATGAAGTATTGATAATGGTGGGGATCCGTAAGCGGTCTTGGTCTGGTCATTGGACACAAACGAAGTACACGAAGTTGCAATGGCTACCTTTTAACTAAACAAATCCCAAGGAAAAAGCTACTAGATGGATCTACTTATATAGGAGCAAGGGGTGGCAGCCAAGGAGGTGGAAGGACGTGCAAAGGCAGCCTAAAACTAACCCTAGGTCATACAAGGCTCATGGGCCCAAGTGGAGGTGGTGCAACACCTTTGGACTTGTTGTTTGACTCGGATTTTGCTGCAGCTCAGATTTTTTCATTGATATCTCAACACCCCGAACGAATTTGAAGGTGACTCCAAATGGGTTGGAAAGAGCATGAAATATACTTTCCAGCAAAAAAAGAATCACCCAATTCGGTGTCCGTTTGAAAAAGTTTTTGACATTTTGAGTCAGGTATGTATGTGCTGTCCGAATCTGAATCCAGAACGTGAGAGACTTGGACTCTATCTTCTCTTGGCCCAAAAGTGACGTGAGAGGACTTTTTGAACAGAACCTAAACTTCTCATTTTCCCTTATCTTCATATGTGGATTGTACAAATGTCCCATACACGTGGAATTAGACAAAACACAAAAGTGTGTGAAGTATTTTTGTTCTGGATAACATAAATAGATTATTGAATAGTTTGCACTAGAAATCACCTGAAAAATATGCATGTATACAATATTTTTGGTCTTATCCAAGGTAGTCATGTCCTAATCAGAAACCTACAACCTCCTGGTCTCTTTCTCATATATTTGCCTTTGCGATCTACTTTTCCTTTGCATTTATTTTCAGATCTATTAAACCAAAAATTCAAAAATACCTTGCTGCAATTTATTTTATTCCGCGTTCGATCTATCAATCTACTACAAATTTACCTCACGCCCGTTTGCCTATCTTGAGGCGCCGTACCCCGGAAGGGATTGACAACCCCTTTAACATGTCGCGTTGCGAGTAGTTGTTATTTGTGTGCAAGTGTTGTTTACGTTGTGTTGCTTGGTTCTCCTACTGGTTCGATAACCTTGGTTTCATATCTGAGGGAAATACCTACTGCCACTGTGTTGTGTCATCCCTTCCTCTTTGGGGAAATGCCAACGTAGCTTCAAGCGACATCAAAAGGAATTTCTCGCGCCGTTGTCGGGGAGGATCTTCAACATATACCAGGTTCCTAATCACAAATCTCATCTCCTTGCAATTTACATTATTTTCCATTTGCCTCTCGTTTTCCTCTCCCCCACTTCACAAAATTTGCTGTTTTATTCGCCCCTCCTTTTCCGTTCACCGTTTTCTTGCCTGATCTGTTTTTTTGTGCAATCTTGTTTGCCGTTATTATCGTTATGGGTAGTTCTTCCTCTATTGCTTGCACTCCCGAGAAAGAGGTTCTCAATTTTAAACAAAGGGGAGGAGAACATTTACAGGATGCTTGGTATAGGATTTGCAATGCTCATAATAGATCTATCCATAAGCAATCTACCATTGTTCTTCTTCGTTGTTTTTATGTTGGCATCACCACTTGGTATAGATTCGTCCTTGATATGATTACCGGTGGAAATTTCTTGATGTGTCCTTATCTTGGTGCTTTTAATGCTATGGGAAATTTAGTGGGCTCACCACCTCTCCTGATTAATGAAACAACATCGACTCTTGAGCATGTTATGGAAAGACTAGATGCTATTGAAAAGAAAATGCTCACCGAAGATCATATGGAAATTATAGATAAAAAGATGCATAATTTAGCCGCCAATATTGGGTCGAAAGCGGGGGATATTTTTAAGTTGTTAAAAGCAAAGGGTACCGTAATCCATGAAAGAATAGAAGAAAGCCTGTCTCGGATCGATAAATTAGAAGAAATTTTTAGTAATCTTAGCACGGCTTTCGCTTTCGCTAAAACTATCGAAAAAACTCCCGCAAAGATTGGCAAAGTTACTCACGTTACCAAGAACAAGGGTGCAACTTCTTGTAATAGTAATAAAGAAGATCTTAAGATGATTAGTGTTCACCCGGATTTTGTTGAAGTGATAAGAGATCCTTTTTGCAAGAATGAAATCTTTAAATTTATTCCTAGCAGTATTGTTATTGAAGATCTTTATGCTAAATCTTTGAAGGATTCTAAGTGTTTGATTGAAGAGTTGGACAAGGATGACAAAACTTAGATCCTTGCTTTATGCCTAGCTAAGGGCGTAAAACTATAACGCTTGTTGGGAGGCAACCCAATGAATAAAATTTATTTTTGCTTTTTTGCTTCCTGTTTTTGAGTGTTAGCACAATTATTCTACTGTTATGATTGTGTTTTTTGTGTTTTAATTGGTGTTTGTGCCAAGTAAATCCTTTAGGATCTTCTTGGGTGATAGTTGTTTGATCTTGCTGAAAAAACAGAAACTTTTGTGCTCGTGAAAATAATTATCATTTTTTACTAGAGAGCGATAAAATACCCATTCCACTTGCAGGAGATCAATATACAAATTGCTCAGGTTTGCCTAATTTTTCAGAATGTTTGGAGTTACATAAGTATTAGAAATAGTCAGATTGCTACAGACTGTTCTGTTTTGACAGATTCTATTTTCTTTGCGTTGTGTGCTTATTTTGATGGCTCTATGGTTTCTTTTGATGAGTTTTTGCCATAGAAAAGTTGGAATACAGTAGATATAATGCGAAAACAAAATATGAATTGGTTTGGTACAATACTTATAGTAGTGATTTATTATTCTTATACTAACGGATCTCACGAAGGTTTTGTTGAGTTTTGTGTGATTGAAGTTTTCAAGTTTTGGGTTATCTTACGATGGATGAAGGAATAAGGAGTAGAAGATCCTAAGCTTGGGGATGCCCCGACATCCCAAGCTGTTATCCAAAGATGACCAACCAACTAAGCTTGGGGATGCCCCTGAGTGGCATCCCTTCTTTCTTCTAACTACCATCGGTGTTTTACTCGAAGCTATATTTTTATTTCGTCACATACTATCTTTTTTGCTTGGAGCATCTTGTATGATATGAGTCTTTGCTTGTTTTATTTTGTGTTTTAAATCTTGATTCCTTGCTGGACACACCTATTTGAGAGAGCCAAAATTATGTCATGACTTGTTAGAATTGCTCTCTATGCTTCACTTAAATTTTTATGAGCTATGGACTTGCTCTAGTGCTTCACTTATATCTTTTTGAGCATAGTGTGCTTAGTATTTTTTGAAGAAATGCTCTCTTGCTTCACTTAGATTTATTTGAGAGTTACTTCCTCTGTTCACTTTTATAAGACCTTGAAGAAATTTCAGACAATGTACAAAACAACCCATTTTGAGTTGTCTGAAATGACTTACAAAAGTGAACGGAGGGAGTAGTAAAATTTTCAAGAATTTCTCTCTTGCTTCACTTAAATTAATTTTAGAGAAAGAAAGAAATATTATGCTCATGATCTTCACTTATATTTGTTTGAGCTTATGAAAAGCAACACATAAAAATTAGTCCCAAAGTGATAGATATCCAAGAAGGATATAATAAAAACATTCATGAAGATCATTGGACAAAATAAACTTGATTCTTAGTAATAGTTTCAAGATATGATGATGTGATATGTGAGTCATCTCGGTGAGTAATTATGCTTTAGTAAGAATATTGGTGTTAAGGTCTGTGATTCCCTATGCAAGCACGAAAGTCAATAGTCATGCAATGAAATTATATCCTACTTGTAGTGCATTATTCAGTGTTAATTATGCTTAATGCTTGCTTATGAGATTATTTGTTTCTTGGTTGGTCGCTTCTCAATCTTTTGCTAGCCTTCATTTTGCACTAAGTATGATCTCTACTTGTGCACCCAAAAACCTTTAACCCAGTTTTGCCACATGAGTCCACTATATCTACCTATATGTAGTATTCTTTTGTCGTTCTAAGCAAATTTGCATGTGCCATATCTAATTTTCAAAAAAAATAAACTTCTCTTTTGTGTGTTCGTTTCGCTTGCGGAGCGGTGAGGGGTGGCTAATATTTTCCATGTTAGATGTGTTATTCTCAAGATGAGTGTTTATTCACTTGTCATTACATGAGAGTAAGGCAAAGGTATTAGGGATGCCCAGTCCCGAAATGAAAAATGAATTTACTTTATGTTGTCAAATAATAAATTCCTTGAAAAGTGTTGGTATGGAGGGCAACCGTGGATACAGCTAGCCATGGAAAGTGAAAGTATGGTGGAAAAAGGAATAAACTTTATTTTTTGTTTGGGAACCGCATATGATATATCTAAGCATGAAAAATATTGGGGACTCTAAGTCGTTTTCGTTGGTGGAATGGATACACCTCCCAAAATGTTTTTATCTCTAAGTTTTTCGCTTTGAGCTCTGGCACCTCTACAGATCCCTACTTCCCTCTACGAAGGGCCTTTCTTTTACTTTATGCAATTTTTATTTTTGAATTTGAGTCTCCATCTTCTCTTACAAATGCACCAACTATGAGGAAATGTGATCGTACTTAAGTATTGTGTGTAGCTAATATGCGAGTGTGTTTCATGAATGGATCAATGATTGAGCATGATGGGCTAGGGATAGCTTATTTTAGCGTTGATATTTTGAAAGACATGGATGGTTGTTGATATGCTTGAGTATCTAAATTATCATGTCAAAACTAGACTATTGCTTTGAACAATATAAAAGTCCAAATGTCCATGCTATAAAGAAAAGAATATGATATGACATGTTAGGCAACATTCCACATAAAAAAATCTCCTTTTATCACTTCCCTACTCGAGGACGAGTAGGAGTTAAGCTTGGGGATGCTGATACGTCTGCAATGTATCTATAATTTTTGATTGTTCCATGTTGTTATATTATCAATCTTGGATGTTTTATAATCATTTTATATCATTTTTTGGTACTAACCAATTGACACAGTGCCAAGTGCCAGTTGCTGTTTTTTCCATGTTTTTTTACATCGCAAAAAATCAATATCAAATGGACTCCAAATGCTGCGAAACTTTACGGAGATTTTATATGGGACAGAAGGAACACAATGCGCCTTGGCTACGCCTGGGGGTGCCCCAAGGGGAGCACACCCACCAGGGCACGCTAGGAGGCCCAAGCGCACCCTAATGGGTTGTGTCCACCTCGGGTGCCCCCCGGACCGCCTCTTTGCTCTATAAATACCCCAATATTCCCAAAACCCTAGGGGAGTTGACGAAATATTCATCCAGCTGTCGTAGAGTCCAGAACCACTAGATCCAATCTAGACACCATCTCGGATGGGGTTCACCACCTCCATTGGTGCCTCTCCGATGATGCATGAGTAGTTCTTTGTAGACCGTCGGGTCCGTAGTTAGTAGCTAGATGGCTTCCTCTCTCTCTCTCTCTCTCTTGATTCTCAATACAATGGTCTCTTGGAGATCCATATGATGTAACTCTTTTGCGGTGTGTTTGTTGGGATCGATGAACTTTAAGTTTATGATCAGATCTATCTTTTTATATCCATGAAAGTATTTGAGTTTCTTTGATCTCTTTTATGCATGATTGCTTATAGCCTTGTATTTCTTCTCCGATATTTTGGTTTTGTTTGGCCAACTTGATCTATTTATCTTGCAATGGGAAGAGGTGCTTTGTAGTGGGTTCGATCTTACGATGCTTGATCCTAGTGACAGAAGGGGAACCGATGCTACCTCTTGAGCACCGCGTTGATTTTCCCTTGAAGAGGAAAGGGTGATGCAACAAAGTAGCGTAAGTATTTCCCTCAGTTTTTGAGAACCAAGGTATCGATCCAGTAGGAGGCCACACGCAAGTCCCTCGTACCAACACAAACAAATAAGAACCTCGCAACCAACACGATAAAGGGGTTGTCAATACCTTCACGGTCTCTTATGAGAGTGATATCTGATAGAGATAATAATGATAAGATAAATATTTTTGGTATTTTATGATATAGATTGAAAGTAAAGATTGCAAAATAAAATAGATTGGAAACTTACATGATGGAGAATAGTCCCCGGGGCCATAGGTTTCACTAGTGGCTTCTGTCAAGATAGCATAAGTATTACGGTGGGTGAATGAATTATTGTCGAGCAATTTATTGAAAAGCAAATAATTATGAGAATATCTAGGCATGATCATGTATATAGGCATCACGTCCGTGACAAGTAGACCGACTCCTGCCTGCATCTACTACTATTACTCCACACATCGACCGCTATCCAGCATGCATCTAGAGTATTAAGTTCATAAGAATAGAGTAACGCCTTAGGTAAGATGACATGATGTAGAGGGATAAGCTCAAGCAATATGATATAAACCCCATCTTTTTATCCTCGATGGCAACAATACAATACGTGTCGTTTCCCTTTCTGTCACTGGGATCGAGCACCGCAAGATTGAACCCAAAGCTAAGCACTTCTCCCATTGCAAGAACGATCAATATAGTAGGCCAAACCAAAATGATAATTCGAAGAGACTTGCAAAGATAACCAATCATGCATAAAAGATTTCAGAGAAGAATCAAATATTGTTCATAGATAGACTTGATCATAAACCCACAATTCATCGGATCTCAACAAACACACTGCAAAAAGAGTTACATCGAATAGATCTCCAAGAAGATCGAGGAGAACTTTGTATTGAGATCCAAAGAGAGAGAAGAAGCCATCTAGCTAATAACTATGGACCCAAAGGTCTTAAGTAAAATACTCACACATCATCAAAGGGGCCATGGAGTTGATGTAGAGGCCCTCCATGATCAATGCCCCTCCGGCTGAGCTGCGGAAAAGGCCCCAAGATGGGATCTCTTGGGTATAGAAGGTTGCGGTGGTGGAAATAGGGTTTCGTGGTGCTCCTGGATGTTTTCGGGGTATGTGAACATATATAGGAGGAAGAAGTAGGTCGGTTGAGCCACGAGGGGGGAGGGCGCGCCTAGGGGGGTAGGTGCACCCCCTGCCTCGTGGACTCCTCGTTCGTTTCTTGACGTCCACTCCAAGTCCTCTGGATCACGTTTGTTCCAAAAATCACGCTCCCGAAGGTTTCATTCTGTTTGGACTCCGTTTGATATTCCTTTTTCTGCAAAACACTGAAATAGGCAAAAAAACAGCAATTTGCATTGGGCCTTGGGTTAATAGGTTAGTCCCAAAAATAATATAGAAGTGTAAAATAAAGCCCATTAACATCCAAAACAGATAATATAATAACATGAAACAATAAAAAATTATAGATACATTGGAGACGTATCAAGCATCCCCAAGCTTAATTCCTGCTCGTCCTCGGGTAGGTAAATGATAAAAACAAAACTTTTGATGTGGAATGCTTTCTAGCATGTTCTTCAATGTATTTTTCTCTATTGTGGTATGAATGTTTAGATCCAAAAGATTCAAGATAAAAGTTTATTGTTGATTTAAAAATAGTAATACTCCAAGTATGCTAATCAAGCAATTATGTCTTATCAAAATACCATAGCCAAAGAAAACTTATCCCTACAAAATCATATAGTTTGTCCATGCTTCATTTTCATCACAGAAAATGCTCCCATCATGCACAACCCTGATGACAAGCCAAGCAATTGTTTCATACTTAGCCTTTTCAAACTCTTTCAACTTTTACGCAATATATGAGCATGAGCCATGGACATAGCACTATGGGTGGAATAGAATATGATGATTGAGGTTGTGTGAGAAGACAAAAAGGGAGAAAGTATCACATTGACGCGAGTAATCAATGGGCTATGGAGATGCCCACCGATTGATGTCAATGCAAGGAGTAGGGATTGCCATGCAACAGATGCACTAGAGCTATAAATATATGAAAGCTCATCAAAGAAACTAAGTGGGTGTGCATCCAACTTGCTTGCTCGCGAAGAGCTAGGGCATTTGAGGAAGCCCATCATTGGAATATACAAGCTAAGTTCTATAATGAAAAATTCCCACTAGTATATGAAAGTGACAAAATAAGAGACTCTCTATCATGAAGATCATGGTGCTACTTTGAAGCACAGGTGTGGAAAAAGGATAGTAACATTGTCCCTTCTCTCTTTTTCTCTCATTTTTTTATTTGGGACTTCTTTTCTCTTTTTTTATGGCCTCTTATTTTTTTATTTTTTTATTTTTCGTCCGGAGTCTCATCCCGACTTGTGGGGGAATCATAGTCTCCATCATCCTTTCCTCACATGGGACAATGATCTAATGATGATCATCACACTTATATATACTTACAACTCGATACTTAGAACAAAATATGACTCTATGCGAATGCCTCCGGCGGTGTAACGGGATTGCGATGAATCAAGAGTGACATGTATGAAAAATTTGAGCATGGTGGCCTTGCCACAAATACGATGTCAACTACATAATCATGCAAAGCAAAATGACAATGATGATGCGTGTCATAATACATGGAACGGTGGAAAGTTGCATGGCAATATATCTCGGAATGGCTATGGAAATGCCATAATAGGTAGCTATGGTGGCTGTTTTGATAAAGATATAAGGAGGCTTATGTGTGATAGAGCGTATCATATCATGGGGTTTGGATGCACCAGCGAAGTTTGCACCAACTCTCAAGGTGAGAAAGGGCAATGCACGGTATCGAAGAGGCTAGCAATGATGGAAGGGTGAGAGTGCGTATAATACATGGACTCAACATTAGTCATAAAGAACTCACGTACTTATTGCAAAAATCTACAAGTCATCAAAACCAAGCACTACGCGCATGCTCCTAGGGGGATAGATTGGTAGGAAAAGACCATCGCTCGTCCCCAATCGCCACTCATAAGAAAAGCAATCAAAGAACACCCCATGCTTCAAATTTGTCACCCAACGTTTACCATACGTGCATGTTACGGGACTTGCCAACTTCAACACAAGTATTCATCAATTTCACAATTACTCAACTAGCACACCTCTAATAATACCACCTTTATATCTCAAAACAATCTATCAAGCATCCAACTTCTCTTAGCATTTAAAATTTATGACCAAAGTGAATTACCATGCTGTTCTAAAGGACTCTCAAAATGATATAGGTGAAGCATGAGAGATCAATTATTTCTATAAAATAAAACCACCGATGTGCTCTAAAAGATATAAGCGAAGCACTAGAGCAAAAATTATCTAACTCAAAAGATATAAGTGAAGCACATAGAGTATTCTAATAAATTCCTATTCATGTGTGCCTCTCCCAAAAGGTGTGTACAGCAAGGATGATTGTGGTAAACTAAAAAGCAAAGACTCAAATCATACAAGACGCTCCAAGCAAAACATATATCATGTGGCGAATAAAAATATAGCTCCAAGTAAAGTTACCGATGGACGAAGATGAAACAGGGGATGCCTTCCGGGCATCCCCAAGCTTAGGCTTTTGGTGGTCCTTGGATTTTACCTTGGGGTGCCTTGGGAATCCCCAAGCTTAGGCTCTTTCCACTCCTTGTTCCATAATTCATCAAATTTTTACCCAAAACTTGAAAACTTCACAACACAAAACTTAAAAGAAAATCTCGTGAGCTCCGTTAGTAAAAGAAAACAAACCACCACTTCAAGGTACTGTAATGAACTCATTATTTATTTATATTGGTGCTAAAAATACTGTATTCCAACTTTTCTATGGTTTATAAATTCTATTACTAGCCATAGATTCATCAAAATAAGCAAACAACACACGAAAAACAGAATCTGTCAAAAACAGAACAGTCTGTAGTAATCTGTAGGTTTCGAATACTTATGGAACCCCAGAAAATTTAAAATAAATTGATGGACGTGAGGAATTTATCTATTAATCATATGCAAAAATAATTAACTAAAAAGCACTCTCCAATAAAAATGGCAGAAAATCTCGTGAGCGCTAAAGTTTCTGTTTTTTACAGCAAGATCGCAAAGACTTTCCCCAAGTCTTTCCAAAGGTTCTACTTGGCACAAAAACTAATTAAAAGCATAAAACCACATCTAGACATAGGATATATGAATTATTTATTACTAAACAGAATCAAAAATCAAGAAACAAAAATAAAATTGGGTTGCCTCCCAACAAGCGCTATCGTTTAACGCCCCTAGCTAGGCATAAAAGCAAGGATAGATCTAGGTATTATCATCTTTGGTATGCAATCCATAAGTGGCTCTCATAACAGATTCATAAGGTAATTTAATTTTATTTCTAGGAAAGTTTTCCATGCACTTCCTTAACGGAAATTGGAATATAATATTCCCTTCCTTCATATCAATAATTGCACCAATCGTTCTAAGGAAAGGTCTACCAAGAATAATAGGACATGTAGGATTGCAATCTATATCAAGGACAATGAAATCTATGGGCACATAATTCCTATTTGCCAGAATAAGAACATCATTAATTCTTCTCATAGGTTTCTTAATGGTGGAATCCGCAAGATGCAAGTTTAAAGAACAATCATCAAATTCACGGAAACCTAGCAAATGACACAAAGTTTTAGGAACCCTGGAAACACTAGCACCCAAATCACATAAAACAAAGCATTCATGATCTTTAATCTTAATTTTAATAGTAGGTTCCCACTCATCATGAAGTTTTATAGGGATAGTAACTTCCAATTCAAGCTTTTCTTCATAAGATTGCATTAAAGCATCAACGATATGTTTAGTAAAAGCTTTATTTTGACTATAAGCATGCGGAGAATTTAGCACGGATTGCAACAAGGAAATACAATCTATTAAAGAACAACTATCATAATTAAATTCCTTGAAATCCAAGATAGTGGGTTCATTGCTACTTAAATATTTGACCTCTCCAATCCCACTTTTATCAATTTTTGCATCAAGATCTAAAAACTCTGAATCATTGGTACGCCTTCTAACTAAAGTTGACTCATCTCCAGTACCATCATTATCAAGATTCATATTGCAAAACAAACATTTAATAGGGGACACATCAATAACTTTTAGATCTTCATCCTTATTATCATGGAAACTAGAAGAACACGCTTTTATGAAGCAATCTTTTTTAGCACACATCCTAGCAATTCTTTCTTTGCACTCATCAATGGAAATTCTCATAGCTTTGAGAGACTCATTGATATCATGCTTAGGTGGAATAGATCTAAGTTTCAAAGAATCAACATCAAGAGAAATTCTATCCACATTTCTAGCCAACTCATCAATCTTAGACAATTTTTCTTCAATCAAAGCATTGAAACTCTTTTGCGAACTAATAAATTCTTTAATATTAGATTAAAAATCATAGGGCATCTTATTAAAATTTCCATAAGGATTGTTGTAGGAATTACCATAATTATTAGAGGAATTACTAGGAAACGGCCTAGGATTAAAATTACCTCTATACGAGTTATTACCAAAATTGTTCCTACCAACAAAATTCACATCCATAGATTCATTATTATTCTCAATCAAAGTAGACAAAGGCATATCATTAGGATCAGAATAAACAAATTTTATTACCAAACAATTTCATAAGTTCATCCATCTTTCCACTCAAAACATTGATTTCTTCTATAATATGCACCTTTTTATTAGTATATCTTTCAGTATGCCATTGAGAATAATTAACCATAATATTATCTAGGAGTTTAGTAGCTTCTCCTAAAGTGATTTCCATAAAGTGCCTCCCGCGGCCGAATCTAAAAGATTTCTAGAAGCAAAGTTCAATCCGGCATAAATTTTTTGTATAATCATCCAAAGATTCAAACCATGTGTAGGGCAATTACGTATCATTAATTTCATTCTCTCCCAAGCTTGTGCAACATGTTCATGATCATGTTGCTTAAAATTCATAATATCGTTTCTAAGAGTGATGATCTTAGCGGGAGGAAAATACTTAGAGATAAAAGCACCTTTTCACTTATTCCATGAATCAATACTATTTTTAGGCAAAGACAAAAACCAAGTTTTAGCACAATCTCTAAGGTAAAATGAGAATAGCTTCAGTTTAACAATATCATTATCCACATCTTTCTTCTTTTGCATATCACACAAATCAACAAAGTTGTTTAGATGGGTAGCGGCATCTTCACTAGGAAGGCCGGAAAACGGATCTTTCATGACAAGATTCAGCAAGGCAGCATTAATTTCACAAGATTCAGCATCGGTAAGAGGAGCAATCGAATGCTAATAAAGTCATTATTGTTGGTATTGGAAAAGTCACATAATTTAGTATTATCTTGAGCCATCGTGACGAGCAAGCAAAGCAATCTAACACACAAGCAAACAAGAAACAAGCAAAAAGAGACGAACTAGAAAAAAGAATGGTAACGGAAAAGAGGGCGAATAAAACGGCAAGGGTGAAGTGGGGGAGAGGAAAATGAGAGGCAAATGGCAAATAATGTAATGCGAGGGATAAGAGTTTGTCATGGGTACTTGGTATGTCTTGACTTGTGCGTAGACTCCCCGGCAACAGCACTAGAAATCCTTCTTGCTACCTCTTGAGCACTGCATTGTTTTCCCTTGAAGAGGAAAGGGTGATGCAGCAAAGTAGCGTAAGTATTTCCCTCAGTTTTTGAGAACCAAGGTATCAATCCAGTAGGAGGCCACACGCAAGTCCTTCATACCTACACAAACAAATAAGAACTTCGCAACCAACATGATAAAGGGGTTGTCAATCCCTTCACGGTCTCTTACGAGAGTGAGATCTGATAGAGATAATAATGATAAGATAAATATTTTTGGTATTTCTATGATGTAGATTGAAAGTAAAGATTGCAAAATAAAATAGATTGGAAACTTATATGATGGAGAATAGACCCACGGGCCATAGGTTTCACTAGTGGCTTCTCTCAAGATAGCATAAGTATTATGGTGGGTGAACAAATTACTGTCGAGCAATTGAGAGAAAAGCGAATAATTATGAGAATATCTAGGCATGATCATGTATATATATAGGCATCACGTCCGTGACAAATAGACCGACTCCTGCCTGCATCTACTACTATTACTCCACACATCGAACGCTATCCAACATGCATCTAGAGTATTAAGTTCATAAGAACAGAGTAACGCCTTAGGTAAGATGGCATGATGTAAAGATAAACTCAAGCAATATGATATAAACCCCATCTTTTTATCCTCGATGGCGACAATACAATACGTGTCATTTCCCTTTCTGTCACTAGGATCGAGCACCGCAAAGATTGAACCCAAAGCTAAGCACTTCTCCCATTGCAAGAACGATCAATCTAGTAGGCCAAACCAAACTGATAATTCGAAGAGACTTGCAAAGATAACCTATCATGCATAAAAGATTTCAGAGAAGAATCAAATATTGTTCATAGATAGACTTGATCATAAACCCACAATTCATCGGATCTCGACAAACACACCGCAATAAGAGTTACATCGAATAGATCCCCACGAAGATCGAGGAGAACTTTGTATTGAGATCCAAAGAGAGAGAAGAAGCCATCTAGCTAATAACTATGGACCCGAAGGTCTGAAGTAAACTACTCACACATCATCGGAGGGGCCATGGAGTTGATGGAAAGGCCCTCCATGATCAATGCCCCCTCTGGCGGAGCTCCGGAAAAGGCCCCAAGATGGGATCTCTTGGGTACAGAAGGTTGCGGTGGTGGAAATAGGGTTTCGTGGTGCTCCTGGATGTTTTCGGGGTATGTGAACATATATAGGAGGAGGAAGTAGGTCGGTTGAGCCACGAGGGGCCCACAAGGGGGAGGCATGCACGGGGGGGTAGGCGCGCCCCCCTGCCTCGTGGACTCCTCATCCGTTTCTTGACGTCCACTCCAATTCATCTGGATCACGTTTGTTCCAAAAATCACGCTCCCGAAGGTTTCATTCCGTTTGGACTCTGTTTGATATTCCTTTTCTGCGAACACTGAAATAGGCAAAAAAACAGCAATTTGCACTGGGCCTTGGGTTAATAGGTTAGTCCCAAAAATAATATAAAAGTGTAAAATAAAGCCCATTAACATCCAAAACAGATAATATAATAGCATGAAACAATCAAAAATTATAGATACGTTGGAGACGTATCAACCGACACATATGTATCGTTGCTACTAAGGATAACGACGGGGTCTATCTCTACATAGATAGATCTTATCTACAACGTGTCATCGTTCTTATTGCATTACTCCATTTTCCATAAACTTAATACACTAGAAGCATGCTGGATAGCGTTCGATGTGTGGAGTAATAGTAGTTGATGCAGGCAGGAGTCGGTCTACTAATCTTGGACGTGATGCCTATGTAATGATCATTGCCTGGATATCGTCATGAGTATTTGAAGTTCTATCAATTGCCCAACAGTAATTTGTTCACCCACCGTTTGCTATTTTTCTCGAGAGAAGCCACTAGTGAAACCTACGGCCCTCGGGTCTCTTTCTCATATATTTGCCTTTGCGATCTACTTTTCCTTTGCATTTATTTTCAGATCTATTAAACCAAAAATACAAAAATACCTTGCTGCAATTTATTTTATTTCGCGCTCGATCTATTAATCTACTACAAATTTACCACACGCCCGTTTTCCTATCTTAAGGCGCCGTACCTCGGAAGGGATTGACAACCCCTTTAACATGTCGGGTTGCGAGTAGTTGTTATTTGTGTGCAGGTGCTGTTTATGTTGTATTGCTTGGTTCTTCTACGGGTTCATAACCTTGGTTTCATATCTGAGGGAAATACCTACCACCACTGTGGTGCATCATCCCTTCCTCTTTGGGCAAATACCGACGTAGCTTCAAGCGACATCACTCAGATGCATGTAACCCCTTGTACAAAGCCAGTGCGATGACCCTGTGAAAGAGAAAATAAAGAAGCACCGTGGGGGGGGGCGACCAAGATCGCAGGCATGCATGAGCGTCCCAAGATCACTGCATAAGCATTTCATGAGCATTTGCATATGCATATAGATAGGATCGCATCCTGCATTCATTCTCATCTGCATGAAGTTTCAAGTTCCCACTGTGAACTTGGCTTCGACAAGGAGTTGAGAAGATTGCCCGACACAGCGATCCCCGACAAGCCAAACAGATAAGTTCTATTTCCTGTCCATTAGTGTTGTGTAAGCTATAACTTGTGCAAAAGAAAACCTCGCAACTCTTTTGAGACTTTGGTGCTCCCATCCCTGACTCGAACATTGCTTCGGTCATGATGGTTGCAGTGGCCTTTGGTAAAAAGAAGTTGGCGGGGGGCTGGTCCCTCTATCTATTCCCCGGCAGACGCAGCTCTCTGGCAGACAAAAAGGGTACCGGCAGGATAGCCTACCGGGGAAAACTTGTTTATTTACATTAAAGAGGCATCTTGCCTCTGCATGGACATACACATGCACGGGTTCCCGGCAAGGTTCATCTTTTTCATTAACATGCTGCTACGAGTACAAGCATTACAGAACACAAACGTGGACTCGAGAGGTCACATTATTTGAATTAAAATTTGGTGAGCGCCGACAGATTTAAGATTGAAAAAAGAGAAGTGCCCCGTAATGCCTTTGCCCCTGTCCATCTCCTATAGGACAAGGTCGAAGAGGCTGGAGACGGGCAAAGCTGGGATTCGGCACCTCCCCAGGATCAGGACGGCGCCGCTCCCCGGCAGGGAGGAAGAAACCGAAGGGCAAGCATGGCTGGTGACGCTGCTGGAGGACCAGATGATAGGAACGGAGTCACTGACAAACACGACTCATTGGAACGGTCGTCCTCGTTCTTGATGCGTCGTGGGTTGCTGCTGTCGTCCACATCACTACCACCTGAAGACCTCGGCGCGACCATCACACCGGATGCCAAGCTCTCTGGGCCTCCCCACAGAGAGCATGGTTGACGTTAGAAGTCACCACACGCCCCAGAGACGTATATGAGGGCAAGAAGCCTCCCTGCGTGATAGGAAGACAGCACCCAGGAGGAGTCGGATCCACCTCTACTATCTACGAATCCCTCCCGCGACTCCTCCCCAGCGCCACGAAGGGAAGAAGAATGGGGAGCGATCGACTATCCCATGCCATGCCCACTTCGAGCCCCGATGTGGTGTCGTTCGCGTCCCCTCCCACTAAAGTCAAGGCCACGGGCGGCCTGATGGCAAGCACGCCGGGGTTGCCACTCCCAGTGTTGTCGCCGCGCCACCCGAGTCTCCACTACAAAAAAATTACACTTCTATGATGATACGTGTTTGTCACAGTAAGTCACATTTTCTGTCATGCATGTACATCCATGACAATTTTATGACAAAATCAACATATTCATACATGTGCTGTCGTAGAAGTGTTCCATGACATTACCAAAATTATCATCACGGAAGTGTCCACTTCCATGACGCTAAATTGCGCGTCACATAAGTGCTTTCATCAAGGGTGACCGACACGTGGCATCTATCGTAACGGAACGCCGTTAAGCTATCGGGTCCGGTTTTGGATCTGATAACCCGTTAACAGCCCCGACCAATGGGGATTTTCCACGTGTAAAATCATCATTGGCTGGAGGGAACACGTGTCGGCTCGCCGTTGGGACAGATGTCATCCATTCATTGGACCCAAAGCGCCTATGATAAGTCAACACGTGGCACGACCGAACAGAGGCCCATTCCTGTGAAAAGGCCGACCCGTTTGACTTGGTCAAAAGGTGGCGGGCCGGCCCACAGCAATCCTGTTAACGGCCTGTTCGCATATAGCCCATTTACAACCCGCTAACCCAGGTCCCGTTTACGGCCAATCCGAATTAGGCCAAGTAGCGTCATCTAGGCCGTCCAATATAATTCCAGCCCATTTTAACTTCCGTCCCATGTATGGCCCATGATGTCTTTCGGCCCATATGAGGTCCTTAGTAACCCTCGGCCCATTAACGGCCCGTGGTAAAACTGACCCGTAATGAACAGTGTATCACTTTATACCCATTAACGGCCCATTATTCCGTTGGGCCGTTTCCAGCCCATGTTATCTTTTGGCCTTCTCAGGGCCCATTTATTCTTGGGCTCATTTCCAGCATTCATTTACATTTCGCCCGTTACTGTCATTTTCTGCTTGTGGGCCAAATTCAGCCCATGGTTATAGTCAGCCCGTTTGTGGCCCGTTAATATGTTGGGCCGTTTTCATAGCGTCATCAAATACGGCCGATTAACAACGGCCCATTATGGTCGGCCCATGAACGGACGATTTCAACTCTAGCCCGTTTACGACCCCTTATACGGCCCGTAGAAGGCCCATAGATGAGACGGCCCATAGAAGGCCCATGGATCATACGGGACGTAGAAGGTCCATTGACCCGACGACCCATAGAAGGCCCATGGATCCAACAACCCATAGAAGGCCATGGATCGTCCATCACGTAGATGGCCCATGGATCGTACGGCCTATGGACGACCGTGGTCACTACAACGTTTGGGCGAGTTGGCCCCCGTTTGAATGACATAGCATATTCAAAGAATTATCCTACTCTATACTATCACCTCTAAAAAACATACACTATACAATAAAGAGACTAAGGCATAGAAACATAGAATAATCCTACACTATACAATAAAGAAATTACAGCCGATTATACCCACCGGGCGTTATGGTTCGGCACCAGTGATAATAAAGCATACACAAACAGCAAATTAGATACACTGGGCAAATACAACTCATACATCATGGATGCGCATCAACATAACTTACCATTTGAACTATAATCTCTTCAGAAAATAGGATTGGCCAGATTTAGATAGCACAAATTTCAGTCTGCAAAATCTCCAATTCCTTCATTGTTACCTCAGTGTCTTGTTTCATTTTTTGACTCCTGCATCTAATACGTGCATGTCCAGTCTCAACTTGTTGATTGTACGTTCAGGATCATGTACATGTTGTCTTGCCACCTCTAGTTGATGCTCGAGAACATCAACACATTCCAATTCCAATCCATAATCATTCGGTAACGGCCATGCCACACTGCTCGCAGATCTTTGTGTTGATGTCACTTCATCCTGAAATGTTTCTGTAAGTACACATGACTAGGGCAAAAATATAGTTACAACAGTGAAGTGAGCAAGACAGACTATTTTGTACATGGCAAAACAAGACTAACAATAATGTTACACATCATGAAGCATAAGCAGGTGATATTTTAAAAATTATAAAAAGGTAGTCTGTGCAGCCTGCATACAGAAATCTTTCTTAGCTCACCAGAGGAGCATGATGTTGGGGCCCAATCCAAAACACAGACAAGTTACAAATTTAGACAGCACGTTGCATAGAAGTAAGCAAGAAGTTAGCCATTCTGTAGCTCAATTAAAGTCTTAGGGAGCATAATGAACAGCAAAGGCTTTCATACAAACATACTATAGCAAGCAAAACTATGCAATCATTAGCCTAGTATAAACTATATTGTGAGCCTCATTCAATAATAGTTGGTTAATAGACTTCAAAGCTTCAGGCACACTTCGGCAGAGTAACTAAATGGTAAGGCCTTTAATTATGTCAACTAATAGTTATACAAGTACCCAACATCAGGCATCATTCTTTGGGCATCTCATTAACTGAGGACAAATAAAGCAATTGAAAAGAGCAAATTAACTATGCCTGAAACAAACAAGGAATTGAACTATTGAGTTGGATCCAGTGACTTACCTTAACAGGTTGAAGAGGCTCAGTGCAGCTCCTACTTCTCTTGCAAGGGTCCTTCCTAACATCTTGTACTTGGAAATCCTCAATCTTATCTTCATTGCACCCCCTCTGCAAGGTGACACAAACTAGTTACTCGTCTCCTTGGAAGATAAATATGCATACTTTCCAGTCTGTGAACACAAAAGGATGAGATTATAACAAAACAACACCACATAATGAAACATGCCGCATCTCTTGCACTTGTACACAATGAAATGAGCATTTACTATGTCTGCACTATGTAAAAACTAGGCATACCTTCGAACTGGATCTCCAGGTACTCTTGGAGAGTCTACTTTAGTGTACATCCAAACCTTTATGTCACCTATGAGTTAGAAAAGGCCCCACTACAACAGCCCTTAGTGTTTAAATTGTTGACAAGCCCTGTTAGAGTGCTAGGTCAAGAACAACAAGTAATCAAGGCAAACAGTCCTAGTATGGCTGGCTGATGCAAACAAGCAATTGAACAGATGTGTGAGCAAATCTTACATATCAAGAAAAGAAGCAAAGAAGGAGGCTTAAAGACCATCACTTGACTGACCAGATTTAAGGGGCATTTAAACATCATGCGCAACGTATGAACTAACATAAACATTGCATATTCTAGATTCTACAATGGAATGCACATGTATTAGGTTATGCCATGTATGATGATGCCTAAATGTACACTATAGTAGGCACGAGTGTTTCATCATTCCACGCACAATTGAATTGCAGGTTAAGGGCCAGTTCTATTCCACCTTTTCAAGGCTTATTGTCAAAATAAGCCATAAAAGATGTAAAGAAGTCATTTTTGAGTTATGGGCTTGGGCTTAACTAATTTCACTTTGGAGGGGGTGTTTCGGGTAGAACCTCACTAAAAATTGAAGGGAAGGGGAATAGTGAAATGACTCTGTTGTCAGCCTATATTACACTCAAAATGCAACTGGTGATGCCCGTGTCACACCTCACCCTCAAGTAAAAACAAACATGCAAGCATTCATTGCACTGCCCGCTTGCATCTCCTCTCCCCTTTCCCTCTACCTCGATACCCTGCCTGCAGCACTAGGGTTCCTCCAGCAAGCCGTTGCCACTAGTCCCATCTGGCCTGGTCCTCGACAATGCTCTGTCCAGCTAGGCTACATGGCCGGCGGGTAGGGGCAAATCTCCCTGGCTGCTCCTCCCTCTGGTGCCGCCCCTCATTCTCATGGTCTCCAGCAGCTGCTCCACCATGGTTCGTCCAATTCACTACTCTGGCAGGCGCTGCACAACTACGGCTGATGCCACACTGAGGCAGAAGGCACCTTATTCCCCCTCCCCACCTCCCAGGCCATGGCCTTGAGGTGCTGTTGAAGGATGAGCTCATCCAACAAGGTGAGGATCTCCTCTGATTTTTTGCCATTTTTTCATTCTGATACACTATACGATGAATTGCTATGAGCTACTTCTGCTGCTGGTATATGATGCATTGCTATGAGCTGCTCCTGCTGCTGCTATATGATGAATTGCTATGAGGTGTTGCTACTATATGATGAATTGCTATGAGCTGCTGCTGCTGCTATATGATGAATTGCTATGAGTTGCTGCTGCTATATGATGAGTTGCTATAAGCTGCTCCTGCTCCTGTTGTATGATGAATTGCTATGAGGTGCTCCTGCTGATGCTATATGATGAATTGCTATGAGCTACTCCTGCTGCTGCTATATGATGAATTGCTATGAGCTGCTCCTGCTGCTGCTATATGATGAATTGCTATGAGCTGCTCCTGCTGCTTCTATATGATGAATTGCTATGAGCTGCTCCTGCTGCTGCTATATGATGAATTGCTATGAGCTGCTGCTGGTATATGATGAATTGCACACTGCTGCTACTGCTGCTGTATGATGAGTTGATATGAGTTGCTGCTGCTACATGATGCTTTCAGGTGGTGCTGCTATATGATAATAACCAGCCACTTGGACCATCGAATTTCAATAAATAATTGTTCTTAATTTAAATGTGGGTCATGCGTTCTTCGTTTAAATTAGGCAATGGGATCTCTATGGAAAACATTGAACAAAGTAGATTGTATCTTTGTATTTGCATTTTGAGCAAATAGTGAAGGTCTGTTTTCCTATCATATTAATTACTGCACTGGGTTCAATTTGTGATGTTTGCAAGTTAAATTAATTTTCATATGGGCAGCAAAATGAAAAATATAATGCAATCTAGACTTTTCACTGATCATACCAAAGATAAGCTGAAAACGCAATGAAAAGAACTGGTTGGCTTATTATGGAGCTTATATTCACAGGTGCTTATTTTCTTAGGATAACTCATAATAATTGTCCCTAAAAAACTTGGCCAATAGAACTGACATACAAATAACATGTCACGATGATTGCAATGGAGGAGTGACATACCATAGCACACTATATAGGCTCACCGCTGGCTCCTTTTTTGCGATGTTCCATGAAATTGCCACATACATCTTGTACTTTTTCATTGTGTAACCCTATTTGCAAGTTGACACGGCTAATTTCAGACATCTCTACATGATAATACATTGCATATGCCTTTTGCATATTTAAACCACCAATTAATGATTGTGTGCGTAGCATAAACTAGCCATGACTCTGTGTGCTGGACTAGCAGGCATATATAGTGTACTGGAATTCCTACATGCCACCTATGATTTTGTGTAATGTACAGCTTCTGTTCCTACATATATGTCTATGTAGAGGTTCCAGTATGGACCACATACAGATGTGTATAGATGCATTTTCGAGTGTAGATTCACTCATTTTGCTCCGTATGTAGCCTATAGTGGAATCTCTAGAAAGACTTATATTTAGGAACGGAGGTACGAGGTAGTATCATGTATGACATCTACATATCTAATTTAGTAGCCAGTAGTAGAAATCATTGTCTGCACAAAGGGATTACTGGTCGAAAATCCTAGCAAAGCACGCTGGCGGGCACAGAACAATACAAGAGAGAGAGACACACTTACAAGATCATAGCAATGCCTCGGTCCAGGATCTTGGTTGGCCAAGCTGTTAGATCCAGAAGAAACATTGTCCTTGTAGTTTTTGCTAGTTGTATAACAGGTAATAGCGACCTATTATTATATTTGAAGTACATCGGGCAGGTGTTGCTAGACGGGTTTAAAGGTGACAAGTACCTAGGCTATGGCGGATGCTTGGCATCTTGCCAGATGGTGGGAATCAGGTTAGAAACGTCAAGGGTGATGACGCTGCGCTGGCTGTCCGGGTCCGGTAAGGAGATCTAGAACCATGGAGTAGGGTGTTTGTGGAGCGGCTCTGGTAGGGTGGACTATGGTGTGGGTGAAGCGGATCTGTGGCCGTGGACGAGGGCGTAGGTGAAGCTGCTCCGGTAGGGTGGACTACAGTGTGGGCGAAGCGGATCTGTGGCCGTGGACGAGGGCATAGGTGAAGCTGCTCCGGTGGTTGGGTTAAGGATGGTGTCGATGATGCGGATCTGCGGCCGTGGACGGGGCGTCAGAAGTTGCTCCGGTAGGTTGGATGAGGGTGCGAGGAAGCGGATCTGAGGCCGTGGACTTGTGATCTGGCAAAGCGGCCCCGGTAGGGTTGAAAATGGTATAGGCGAAGCTACTCCAGTGGGGTTGACGATGGTGTCGGCGAAGCGGCTCCGGTAGGGTTGAGGAAGGTGTCAGCGAAGATGATCAGAGGCCGTCGATGGGGCCGGCGGTGGGGCGGCTCCAGGGGGGACGAAGGATCTCTGATGGAGAGTACGAATGAGCCACTGCAAATGCGCTGCGGTTGACGAGAGTATCGGCGAAGCAGATCCGGTGCCGTGGACAAGGCCGGCACTGAATGGGCTGTGGTACAGTGGTGGATGAGCAGTCTACTTGTTTCTAGGGAGGTGGGAGGGTTAGATGCGGCCGCAGAAGCAGATCCGGTGAGGTGGACGCCGCTGGCAGTGAATGGGCTCTGGTACGTCAGTGGATGAGCAGTCTAGGGTTTCGAGAGGGGAGGGGAGAAAGGCCGATGAAGTACGGACGGCGTGATGTGAGATGCTCTGGTGCTGTGGAGTTAGTCGTTTTTGCAAGACGGGGAGAGGAAATGTGGGTGCCGTGTAGTGGGGGGGACCGGAAGTTACCAATGCAGCCCCGACCTATTATGTAGATGAGGGCGGTATTGTAACTGTTGGTTTCCGTGCACCAAGGACAAAAGGGGAATTTCGCATGCTAAAGACTAAGGTGGCGGAAATTTTAGAAGGAGGCGGGAGATTTTGACGCCCGCGGGATCATTCGTATCCAGTTTCAACTAATTTTGGATCGTGCTAGCGGGAAGGTCATGCGAGACTGTGTACACGAGGCATGCGTCAGCAGTTAATAACTGGTGTGAAGTCCACCGCAGAAAAAAGACAATAACTCGGGATGATGCGCCGATAACTTGGACGTTCACACGGGCGCGGCCAGTCGTACGGGTGTAGTGGCGCATTCACAAAAAAGGGATCAAACGCTCAGCCTATGTATTTCTCGTGTAAATATATAATTTAGTGCAATTGGTTATTTACTTTAAACATAATGCATTGACGTGTTAGTGTAGAGGCGCACAAAAAGAAATGCATATTGTAGTCCGCTACTTAAAAGTGTTACCTCATATGATTACATAGCCTCCATTTCATAAATTGCATACCTATTGAATTCATATATGAATATTACATATATTACTTCATAATAGAACCTTAAATCATCCAAGACTAATGATTTTTAATGCAAGAGTAACAATGGTGCATGTACATGATAGTTACATTGGTTGTTTGAAGAAACATCACTATAACTTTGGCATGCACAACTGAAAAGGTTTATTTAAATAGAAAAAAGTGATGCGTGAGTGTCCAATCTTTATAGCGTTGAATCGATATTGTACCTTTGGCCACGATACAAAGTAGATATTGATTTATGTTCAAGCGATGCACGTCCACGATCGTAGATAGTGATACATGAATGAATTGTGCAATCTCTCTCTCTCATGCATATATATCGCATTTCCCTGTGGGCATCGGAATCACACATGCGCACTTTGTGTATTTCTCTCCCTCTGTCAAGGTTAGAATTCGTCTTTCTACCCTGTCCTACAAGTCTCTCACACAAAAACACACACGCTCTCTCTGTCGAACATGCCCACCCCTTTAATTCTGCCCACCCACAACCACTAATGTCTCAAAGTATAATAATGTCTCTCACACATATGCCTAAGGTTAACTCGAGTTCCAGAACCATATGAATACATACAATGGGATTACAGCAGAGCACCTTTTGTTTTGAGATTTTGCTCTCTCTCTCCCTCTCCCTTTCTCTCTCACACACACACGAGCACGCACACACACATTGTTTCTCGCTTCATTTTTTCCGGCACTTGCATGCACACAATTTTGTTTATCTTCGTGATGCTTTAAGTATGCCCCGCACAAATGCTATCTACCTATCCCTTAATATAGCAAGATATATGTCACACAAACTCCTTCTCCCTACTAGCAAGATGCCCATGCGTTGCACCGAACATCAAGATGCATTTGTATGTGTAGTTTATCTTGTGGGAGAAAATGATGAATGAGGGAATGCCTTATTTGCAAATGCGGAGAGGGGTGTGGGTATCTTTTTGCAAAATTGCCACAGTTTCCTTCCTATCCGTCGGGTATAAATCGGATGGCCTATATTGCAGGATGGCAGGAACACCATCATCACCAACTCTGTTTTTTTGTAAGTGTAGGGATATGTAAGTGTCACTGCCCCCCCGACACACACACCCACACAACCACACACACACACACACTTCCCAACACCGAAGGAGTAGGGTGGCACCTCGATCTTGATACTAATCTATCGACTGGCTTCTCTCTCAAACACACACACACACACACTACCCGACACCGAAGGAGTAGGGCGGCACCTCGATCTTGATAGTAATCTATCTACTCCTCTTTCAAACACACACACACACACATACACACACACTCGCTAGTTGTGCCTCTGTGCCTACCGCGCACACTCTCGATATGTCTTTCTCTCCCTCCCCCTCCCCCACCCCAACAATGACAGCAGAAGGGTGACAACTCGATCTAATTGTAATCTGTCAATTGGTTTCTCTCTCAAACATTGTGTCTCTGTGCCTTGCTCAGTAGCCCCCTCGATATGTAGACTTCTCGCGCGCGCACAGCTATAGTGACGATGACGCTGAACCCAGTGTGCCTCGTTTTTACCGGCCTCATGTGATAGTTTTCACCATGTTTTCTGTTAATTAATAAGGCAACCTTTTCTTTGTTACTACTAGTGAATCTGAAATCATTCAGGGCAGACATAAAATATATCACTTCAACCCAATTATCGCAGTAACTATTTAAAAAAACTAGCTAGATGCCCGTGAGTTGCACGGAACATCAAGATGCATTTGTATGAGTAGTTCATCTTGTGAGAGAAAAGGATGAACGAGGGAAGGCCGTATTTGCGAACGTGGAGAGGGGTGTGGGTATATTTTTGCAAAATTGCCATAGTTTTCTTCCTATCCGTTAGATATAAATCCGACGGCCTATATTGCAGGATGGCATGCACACCATCATCATCAACTCTGTTTTCTACTCCCGCCGTTCCTAAATATTTGTCTTTTTAGAGATTTCAACAAGTGACTACATATGGAGCAAAATGAGTGAATCTACACTCTAAAATATGTCTACATACACATCCGTATGTGGTAGTCCATTTGAAATCTGAAAAAGAAAAATATTTAGGAACGGATGGAGTATAAGAGTAGACATGGAGATATATCTCCAGCATGGTCTACAACAAAAATGTGCTGGACTGGTTAGCGTCAGATGTTCGCAATGCGATGACATGAGTTCGAATTCTGTCTTTAACTTTATATTTTTATATTATATATTACTTATTTAATATATACTTCTTTCGCTACTGTACTGACAGTGGAACCCACAGAGTACTTAGAATACAAGATTAAGGATGGGCTTGTTTCTTTTTAACTTTCTGTATGAAGCTGTAGCCACCCTGCAAGTCAAGTGTACACTGTACATGCAATTAACTTTTTATAGAGGGACAATCATACACGCAATTAACTCAAATGGATTGGATGTCACTCTATTATTTCCAGCATATGAGCATCTCCAACGGCAGCCGGCAAATTTCCTCCCACTTCCTTCCGCGGAGGACGACATCAAACACCAGCCGCATAGATTTTCACAACTCTAATCAACCGGATGAAATTCATGCAAACATGGACTGATTTCATATAAGCATGAAGGATTTCGTATAAAAAAGCCGGATCTTCATATAAACATGATGGATTTCATTACATTTACATGAACTAAGCGGTGCCAATCTGGCTCTCTTGGTATAATTAATACTCCCTCCGTCCAGAAATACTTGTCCTAGAAATGGATGTATCTAGACTTACTTTAGTTATAGATACATACAATTTATCCATTCTTAGAACAAAAATTTCCCGCTAGCTGGAGAGGGAGTACATAATCTAAATGGCCACCCGCGGATCCCTTTGTCTTCCTCACGTCCGGCAGACACTTTGCGGGGTCGACGAAGGTCCTTGGAAGAGACGAAGAAGCAAAGAAACCACCTGAGTGCGCAGTCGTCGCCTCAGCAGTGGCCTTCATGGGACCCAAGTGGCGGCAGCCTCCCGTGTTCTACTTCTCCTCGATGATGGCGGCGGACACGGAGAAGTTGGCCACTGACTCGTCGCTCTCCACGCACCCGGCTTCTGTCTCTGCCTGCATGGCGCTGCCGCAGGCACGGGAGGCACGCCCACAGACACTAGTGGTGCGATACGACGCGGCAGCGACGAGGCCCATATCGGTGTGCTCACCGCCATGCCGGCGTGGAGCAACTCGCCACTCCTCATCGAGCTGAACTAGAGCGGCGAGTTGCTGAACCACGTGCCTGCTTGGGGAGGCAACTAGCTCTGTCGGGCCAAGCGAGGTTGGTGAAGCACCAAGCGGCCTCGCCCGTATCCGGAGGGCTCGGCAGGCCACCCAGCTAGGTAATATGCCGAAGGATGGCTCCTTGGAAGCCATCGGAAGAGTGGAGAAAATGGTGAAGGAGGAGATGGGGGAACGACGGAGGGGTGCTATTCTTGCCCGCTGTCTGTCTGGCCTCGTGTAAATAGAGGGCGGACGGTAGGAGCATGGCCGGCGTCTGGCCTCGTTTAAACTAAGGGCAGACGGGAGGATCTCGGCCAATGTTGCGTTTAATTCCGGCCCGCTTATGAACGGACGTGTGGCCGGAGTAGGTTTCTCGGTTTGCATGCGGGTTTAACAGAGGGGTTTGATGGAGGCGAGGAGGCGTGTTCAGCCGAGCATGCAGCGGGCGGCGCAGTACTATTTGATTTGACATCGGGCGGCGCAGTTCCCGATACGGCTTTAATGTAAACAAGGGAGGGAGTAGCGGTTCCCGAAATGTTGAACGGCCAATGCATCCTTCAATTAATGCATGAGGGAAGTAATGGGAGGAGGACCGGGAAAAGAGGCTGCACGATGTGAATGCAACGCAGTTTGCCCTCATATAAAGGCGCCCCTCCATTCCAATGCATCTACCACATCGTACGCACCTAAGCATTTGCCTAAGCACCTACACTAAGCGCAAAAGAGCTCACTCCAGACCCATGGCGGCGATGCGCGCGAGCGGCCAGTGGCTGTGCCAGATGGTCCACGACGTCGGCCTGTGGCATGGCGTCGAGGATCGTCTCCAGACGGTGTTGGATACCGGCTGGTGGATGGCTGCCGTCGACGCCAACTACGACTCTCAGTTGGACCAGATGATCGTTTCCACCACCAAAAAGTTCACCGTCCTCAAGAAGCTCACGGACAACATCGCCGTACTCCTCCAGCCTGCGCGCCCGGGCTCCTCATTGCCTGGCACCCTAATCGGCCTCCATGGCCGGAACCTCTTTCAAGCACTGGTGGCCCCGCGACTGCCCGCTGACGCCATGAAGAATGTCCACCTGGAGGTCGCGCTCACCGCGAGGCGCCTCGCCCTGCAAGAATTCGTCGACCTACACTTATTTGTTTGTGCAGGTACTAGGGGATTTGCGTGTAGTCTCCTACTGGATTGATACCTTGGTTCTCAAAAACTAAGGGAAATACTTACGCTACTTTGCTACATCACCCTTTCCTCTTCAAGGGAGAACCAATGCATGCTCAAGAGGTAGCAAGAAGGATTTCTGGCGCCGTTGCCAGGGAGATTTGCACCAAGTCAAGTCGATATTTGATCTCCGGACAACTAGCCATTCCTGGCGCCGTTGCCAGGGATATTTGCACCAAGTCAAGTCGAGATTTGATCTCCGGACAACTAGCCATTCCTGGCGCTGTTGCCGGGGAGATCTACGCTGAAGTCAAGACATACCAAGTACCCATCACAAACTCTTATCCCTCACATTACATTATTTTCCATTTGCCTCTCGTTTTCCTCTCCCCCACTTCACCTTTTCCATTTTATTCGCCTCTTTTTCGTTCTCCCTTTTCCCCTTTGCCTTTCTATCGCCATGGCCGAATCAAAAAGGGGCAAGGCTTCTCTCCCGAGTTCTAGTACTTTGGATAGAGCCTCTGTCCTTTTTAAGCTCATAAATAATGATGCTATGGAAAGACCTAACTGGGTTATCAATGAGAGTTTGGATAATTTAGATGAAGATGATCCCGGAATCTTTCGTTATTTGCTTGATGAGTCTTTGAAAGACGCTTGAGATAGGTTATTAAGGATCCGAGCTAGCTATGTGCCCCAATATCAAATTGAGATATACCTAAAAAGCTTTTATATTGGCTTACCCTCTTCGTTCAAGCAAGTTTTAGATTCTATTTTTGAAGAAGGTTTTCTTGAGGGGGATGCCATAGATACCTATGAAAATATGAAAACTATATTTGGCCACCCCATTAGTGAGAAGGTTGAATCCACCTCTCTTTTGTGCTTTTATCAAAATGAAATTATCAAAGAGATGAAGGCTAGCTTAGATGCAAATTTCCGTAGCGTGCTTAATCTTTCTTCCACCATTAATGGCCATGTGCTTTCTCAAAATAGAAGGATAAATGCTATAGATAAGAAATTTTATCTTTTCTTCCCCAACACCAAAGATGGCAATACCTAGATCTATTCTTGTTTTTATGCCTAGCTAGGGGTGTCAAACGATAGCGCTTGTTGGGAGGCAACCCAATTTTATTTTTGTTTCTTGTTCTTTGTTCCTGTTTAGTAATAAATAAATCATCTATCCTATGTTATGGTTGTGTTTTTTATGTTTTAATTAGTGTTTGTGCCAAGTAAAGCCTTTAGGATCTTCTTGGATGATTGTTGTTTGATCTTGCTGAAAAAAACAGAAAGTATGCTCTCACAAGAATAATTTTCATTTTTAACCAGAGAGCAATAAAATACTGATTCTAACTGCAGGAGATCAATATAACAATTATTTAGGTCGTCCTAATTTGGTAGAATATTTGGAGTTATATAAGTATTCTAAACCTACAGATTACTACAGACTGCTCTGTTTTTGACAGATTCTGTTTTTCGTGTGTTGTTTGCTTACTTTAATGAATCTATGGCTAGTATCGGGGGGTATGAACCATAGAGAAGTTGAAATAAAGTAGCTTTAAAACCAATATAAATAAATAGTGAGTTCATTACAGTAACTTTACTTGAGGCTATATTTTTATTCAACACATGATATGTGTTTTGCTTGGAGCGTCTTGTATGATTTGAGTATTTGCATTTTAGTTTACCACAATCATCCTTTCTGTACACACCTTTTGGGAGAGACACACATGAAATGGAATTTATTAGAATACTCTATGTGCTTCACTTATATCCTTTGAGCTAGATAATTTTGCTCTAGTGGTTCACTTATATAATTTTTAGCACGATGGTTGTTGGGGATATTACTACTGGATGTAAACCGGCCTTATGTAGCCAGGTTAACTCCTTGAAGATTAGAAGCCCATGAAGATGCAAGGATGATGGCGCTTTACGAAGGCCCAAGGCCCAAAGGCGAGTTAAAGCCTGTAAATGTAAACCGACCTAGTCATGTAACTTGTATTGTACGATAGGAAGGATAGAGACCGAACCGGACACATTTATGATCCGGCTTCGGGACTCTGTAGCCCGGCGGGCATCAACCTATGTATATAAAGGGACGACCTGACAATGGTTTAGGGAGAGACAACAACTCGAGAGCCAGACAAAGCGGATTCGCTCCCTGGCCTTCGAAACCCTAGCAATACCAATCACAACTAGACGTAGGCTTTTACCTTCCTTGAAGGGGCCGAACTAGTATAAAACTCCACGTGTCCCCTTGTCCGGTTTAACCCCTTTAAGCTAACCCGCTGCGATGGCTCCACAACTAAGTCCTTTCACAAGAACATCTGTCGTGACAAACCCATGATAGTTGGTGCCCACCGTGGGGCTATCGCACAATGGTTTTGAGTTCTTGAAGGGAAACTTTGATCGACTTAAGGGATACACTGTGGGCCGGATGATGAAGAATCGTCGCGGCAAGCTCTACATCGACAATGCAGGATGGGGTCCCGAGGCCGATTCAATCGAGTACGGATACCAGGTCCCCTTCGGTGGGATTCATGTCTTCATCGGCAAGATCGGCGAACCGGCCCCTGAGCCGGACATCTGCACCGACATCATCGAAACGGCTCGGCGTGCAAGTTCTCCGTCGGTTCAGCCCGTGGCAAAGCATGTTTTCGTAGGTGTCATCCATGGAGCGAGATACAAGGACGGGCTGGTGTCCGATGGAGAGACCATGGTCTGTTCTGATGATGAGTCTTCTGGAGAGACCGAATCGCTTTACCAGTTGCAGGACGGCGGATTGATGGAGGATCCGAGGGCAACAGTATTCCGGATTCCCCTGATCTGCCAAACCGGGCCGCCATCTTCATGGCCGGCACACAATCAGTGCCTCATTCATCGGCCGCTGCAGCAATACTCTCCGGTTCAACAACGGCCACACCGACAGGGGCAGGAAGCTCTGCGCCGCCTCCAACCCAAGTCATGTCCGATTTGTTCGATGCTTTGGCAATGTTGATGGCCGCGGAGGTGGATGCAGCGGCCAGGGATCAGCACAATGCGGAGATTACAAAGGTGAAAGATCAGATAGCTCAGGCTAAGGCGGACCTCGCGACAGAGAACGCTAGGATGGCTATAGAACGGGCTGAATTGGAAGCACATGCATACCGAATTAGGCTGGATCAGAATGCTTCAAAGGAAGTCATGAGAAGAAGGTACCAATCGCGTCTCCCATTGTTTTATGAGCCACAGAATCTCTTCAACACACCAGGAGCAGGAGCTGGTAACCAACCCATACTAAACCGGGCGGAGGCACCGGGAACAGGAGCGTCGGTTCAACCGCGCATGATGGACCCACCTCGCCAAAACAACGTTGTGCCACAGTATGTACCAACACCTCCCGGGCATTATTCCAACCCGTTGGACAATATTGTGGCTGCCGCTTCATGCCTGGCAGCCCTCCCAACCGACAGCGAGTCACCAGTTGCGGTTGAAGCACGTCGGGTTAGGGATCTCCTTCAAATAGCGCTAAATCAATAGCAGGCATATTCACACAGTCGTGAAAGGATTCATTCCACTCCCCGTACAAGCCGGAGCTATAGTAGACACGTTGAGGACGAACCGGCTGTGTCCAGCAGTGTGCGTCGCCAAAATTCACCACGAGGAAACAACCCGGCAGGGGGAGGTGCTAATGCGCAGGATGTTGTGGACCATGGCCGCGCGCGTCGGGAGGCCGAGTTAGCAGCTCGACACGGAGCACGACAACATACTCCGGTTCACCCTACCGCTTCAGTAGAGCCAGGTGTGGTGTTCAGTTCCTTAGGGGTGTCATGTCTCACCCCCGCTTTGCGTAATGTGAGACTGCCCAAGGACTTCAAGGGACCTCGCAAGGTACCAAATTACACCGCCGATTTGCAACTAGAGGCGTGGGTGGAAAGCTATGAGATGGAAATGGAGATGTTAGATGTGGATGAGGCAGTGTGTGCTAAATATTTCACCATGATGTTGGAAGGAACAACTCGTACTTGGTTGAAGAGCGTACCAACCAACGCTGTCGGCTCATGGACTGAATTGAAGCACCGGTTTATCCAGAACTTCAAAGATACTTGTAAGCAGCCAATGTCAATCGTGGATCTGGCCGCTTGTGTCCAAGAGGAAGGGGAGTCCACGACCCATTGGGTTAAACGGGTCTCAGCGATTTTGCACTCATTAGATCGTATCAATGCAGACATCGCAATGTTAACATTAGAGGGCAATTGCCGTTTCCTGCCGGTCAAACAGAAATTAGGAAGGCTCAAACGTTACTGCAACGATATGTCAATGCTCATGGCCGCTTTGGTTAAGTACGCCGATTCAGATAATACCAAGGACCCAGATTCAGAGGAGGACAAAACGGGGAAAGGGAAAAAGAACGGCAACGCCAAGGGTCAGCAGTATAATCCGGCAGGCCATGGGAACAACGGTAAGCGCAAGGCCGACAACAGCTTGGACTTTGTTGCTAACACCAATGCTCAGGAGAATGGCCGGCGCCATAAGGGCAAGAAGCCCCAGAGGGGTGGAGGTTCAGGCCCCAATTTGGAGCGCCTGTTAAATCAGCCCTGTCCAAAGCATGGATCAAAGGAGAAGCCAGCATTGCATCTTTGGAAGGACTGTTATATCATGTGGGATTTCAAGAATTCCAATATCTTCCAGTATGATAATGGCCCGCCCGGCGGTTCAGGAGGTGGTTTCCACGGGCCGGGTTATGGAGGTGGTGGTTCCGGTTCAGGGTTTCAAGGCAACCAAATCGGACACATCAGTCAAGGGCACCAAGGCAACCAGGGAGGCTACAACCATCAAGGGAATCAGCAGCAACAGCAGCAGTCGGGTTACCAGAGCAATCCCAAGCAGCTAAACAGCGGGCAATATCATGTTTCCACTACTAGTTTGTGTAAGCGTGATCAGAAGCTTCACAAAAGGGCGGTAAACTCTGTTGAACCGACAGTGCCTCAGTATTTACGCTGGTCTGAGCAACCCATTTTATGGAGTAGAGAGGATCACCCACCCCGGGTTGATAATCCGGGTCACTTGGCCCTAGTGGTAGCCCCGCAAGTCGGGGGATACAAGTTTACTAAAGTGCTCATGGATGGCGGAAGCAGTATCAACATTCTGTATTATGACACATTCCGCCGTATGGGGTTGACAGATAAGAATCTTAAACCGTCAAATACTGTTTTTCATGGCGTGGTGCCTGGTAAGTCTGCATATCCTGTTGGCAAGATAGCCTTAGAGGTGGCTTTTGGAGATGATTATGATTCAAGGTCAGAAACATTAACGTTTGAGGTGGTAAAAATCAAAAGTCCGTACCACGCCTTGTTTGGGCGTCCGGCTTATGCTAAATTCATGGCAAGGCCATGTTATGTTTATTTACAGCTTAAAATGCCAGGTCATAAGGGGACTATCACAGTACATGGAAGCATAAAGATCGCTTTGGAATGTGAGGAAGGTGATGCGGCTTATGCTGAGTCGGTTTGTGCCACGGAGGAGCTGAAATTCTATAAGGAGTAAGTTGATCCGGCAGACATGACTTCTTTGAAAAAGCCAACTACGGAACACGATCCGGCATTGAAGTTTAAATCGGCCACAGATACTAAGATGGTTCAATGCTTCAGTGATTCAGATCTAGTAGCTCGGCAGTTCATCCAAGCAGTTCAGCATCAGCGCTAACCTGGATCCCAAATAGGAAAGCGCGCTCATCGAGTTCATCCGTGAGAATCGGGACATCTTTGCATGGAAACCTTTTGACATGCCAGGTGTACCGAGGGAACTCGCTGAGCACGCACTCAACATTGATCCTAAGTTTAAACCGGCCCGGCAGTTTCTCCGCCGCTTCAATGAAGAAAGGCGTAAGGCTATTGGTGAAGAGGTAGCCCGTCTTTTGGCCACAGGGTTTATTGTAGAGGTCTTTCATCCAGAGTGGTTGGCTAATCCGGTGTTGGTTCTTAAGAAAAACGGCACTTGGCGTATGTGTGTGGATTACACAGATTTAAAAAAAGCTTGCCCTGCAGACCCGTTTGCTCTCCCTCGCATTGATCAGATAATTGATGCAACGGCAGGTTGTGACCGTTTGTGTTTTCTGGATGCGTATTCTGGTTATCATCAGATCAAGATGGCAGTTAAGGACCAGGAGAAGACAACTTTCATAACTCCCTTTAGAGCCTTCTGCTATGTTTCCATGCCCTTTGGACTCAAGAGTGCCCAGGCAACTTACCAGCGATGTGTTCAGAATTGCCTTCATAAGCAAATTGGGTGCAATGTTCATGCATATGTGGATGATATTGTGGTAAAGTCCAGAAAGGAAGAGACATTGATAGATGATTTGAGAGAAACCTTTGACAATCTCTGGGTTTACAAAATGATGCTCAATCCGGAGAAGTGTGTCTTTGGTGTACCGGCAGGCAAGCTCTGGGGTTTTCTGGTGTCAAATAGAGGCATTGAGGCTAATCCGAAAAAGATTGCAGCAATTACATCCTTGGCTAAACCGGCGTGTATCAACGATGTTCAACGTTTGGCCGGCCGGATTACAGCCTTGAGCCGGTTTATCAGTCACCTTGGAGAGAAAGCCATCCCTTTATATCAGATGCTCAAGAAAACAGATAACTTTGTCTGGAGTGAGGCAGCTGATAAAGCGTTCGAGGATCTGAAGAGGCAGCTAGCTGAACCGCCCGTGCTTGCAGCGCCGATCGATAAAGAGCCGTTATTACTATATGTGGCTGCTAATGCCCGGGCTGTTAGCGTAGCTATTGTGGTAGAGCGCAAGGAGCTTGGCAAGGAATATCCAGTTCAACGGCCGGTTTATTATATCAGCGAGGTGCTCATTGAGTCAAAGCAGAGGTATCCGCATTGGCAGAAGCTGGTATATGGAGCGTTTATGGCAAGCCGGAAGCTTAAACATTATTTTCAGGGCCATCCCATCACAGTGGTCAGTTCAGCTCCTCTGGGCGATATCATTCAAAACAGAGAAGCAACTGGCCGTATTGCCAAGTGGGCCATTGAGCTAGGACCTCATGGGCTCAAATATATATCCCGCACAGCGATCAAATCCCAGGCACTCGTGGACTTCATCAATGATTGGACGGAGTTACAGGCACCTGAAGAGAAACCAGATAATACATATTGGACTATTCATTTTGATGGGTCCAGACAGTTGGAGGGCTCGGGGGCTGGAGTCATACTAACTTCCCCACGAGGTGACAAGTTTTGTTATGACCTCCGTTTATTGTTCCCTTGTACAAATAATGCAGCTGAATATGAGGCTTTGCTCCACGGTCTTCGGATGGCTAAGGAGATGAATTTGAGCTGGGTTAAATGCTTCAGTG